>NC_084551.2:1495000-1530000 GCF_033978685.3 Nerophis lumbriciformis
CTACATCAACTATATGATTTGCCTGAGAAGCTGGACAGGACATAAAAAAAAAAAAAAAAAAAAAAAAAAAAAAAAAAAAAAAAAAAAAAAAAAGAACAGTTAGTATAATTCCAGGATGGCACCAAGTAATGAAATCCATGATTTTTAAGGTTTAAACCAGGGGTGCTCACAGTTTTTCTGCAGGCGAGCTACTTTTCAATTGATCAAGTCGTGGGGATCTACCTCATTCATATATATCATTTATATTTACTTATTTATGAAATATATGTTTTTGTTAACAAGTTAAAGGTGTTTAATGATAATGCAAGCATGTTTAACACATATAGTTAATATTGTTAAAAAATTAAAGGTGTTTAATGATAATACAAGCATGTTTAATACATATAGTTAATATTGTTAACAAGTTAAAGGTGTTTAATGATAATACAAGCATGTTTAACACATATAGTTAATATTGTTAAAAAATTAAAGGTGTTAAATGATAATACAAGAATGTTTAATGCATATAGTTGATATTGTTAATAAGTTAAAGGTGTTTAAAGATAATACAAGCATGTTTAACACATATAGTTAATATTGTTAATAAGTTAAAGGTGTTTAAAGATAATACAAGCATGTTTAACACATATAGTTAATATTGTTAATAAGTTAAAGGTGTTTAAAGATAATACAAGCATGTTTAACACATATAGTTAATATTGTTAATAAGTTAAAGGTGTTTAAAGATAATACAAGCATGTTTAACACATATAGTTAATATTGTTAATAAGTTAAAGGTGTTTAAAGATAATACAAGCATGTTTAACACATATAGTTAATATTGTTAATAAGTTAAATGTGTTTTAATGAATATACATGCATGTTTAACACATATAGATTCCTTTCTTTCATGAAGACAAGAATATAAGTTGGTGTATTACCTGATTGTGATGACTTGCATTGATTGGAATCAGACAGTGGTGCTGATAAGGTCCGCATTTTCGAATGGAGGAGAAAAAAAGTCCTCCTTTCTGTCCAATACCACATGAAAGTGGTTGGTTTTTGGCATCTTATTTGTCCAGCTTCCGTACTCCTTTGTATACACTTTACAAGAAATACATTGTCGGCCAACTCCGTAGCTTGCTAGCTTGTGCACGCCAGCTTTCTGAGACTCCTATTTTGTTAGCGCAACTGTGCAACTGTGCAGTCGGTCTTTGGAGTTTTGACGACAGGTACGGCGCCAGAGTCTGTTGAAATAAAGTGTTTCTCGCCTTCCAGTCGGTAATTTTAATGAGCTGGCAGCAGCCAGCGTCTTCTCAGAGGACCCTCGAGTGCCGTGAATGTCAATCAAGTGACAAAAGTGACGTCATAGTGAAGATTTATGATCGCTCATTTTTAGGACTATTTTTTTAATGCCCGGCTGGTGATCGACTGACACACCCTCCGAGATCGACCGGTAGCTCGCGATCGACGTAATGAGCACCCCTGGTTTAAACGTATAAAATCAGCTAAAATGCTAACATAAAAGATTAGCATGCTTCTTACAAGTTAGCATAACTTGCAAGAAGGCGCCGATAAATTCAATTACACATTACAATCTCAATATGTCATACTCACAGTTTACAAGGAGCATTTGAGAAGGGCTTGACACATTTTGCAGGGGATTGATAGCATAACAGTGGTACATTCCAGTATCGTTGCGGGACAGAGGGTTGAAGGTGACGGTGACGTTATCCATGGACAGCGTGGTTCTGTTGTCCGCCATCAGGGGGACTCCATCTTTCATCCAGAGCACTTGCTCAGGGGCTCCGGACACATTGCACGTCAACGTAGTTGGAGAACCTTCTATGGCGGCGCTCATGGGCACCGTTATGTTCGCCTCTTTTATTTCGTCTGGGGAAAAAAAAACAACAACAAGAAAATATAATAATTGTTTTGATCAGGAAAAATATGTTTTCTTACCGAAAACTGTAATTGTGGTGGAGGCGGTGGTGTTGTAGCCAGTGATGGCGTTGTGTGCCTTGCAGGTGTACGTGCCGCTCACGTTGGCGCTAAGAGGAGGTGTATGGTACACGGAGCTGTTGGCCACCACCGTGGTGTTAAAGTACCACATGTACTGACTGGGCGGGTGTGACGAGGCGTTGCAGCTGAGCGCCACGCTGCTTCCCACCAGCGCCGCAGTTGGTGCCGTGACGGTCGGCACTCCTGGTCCATCTGCACACAACATTGAATCAATAATATTTTTCAGACTATAAAGCGCACTTAAAATCCTTTCATTTTCTTACGGAATAATTCTGGTTGTGCTTATCAACAGAGGTGTGGACTCGAGTCACATGACTTGGACTCGAGTCATGAATTTGATGACTTTAGACTCGACTTGACAAAATGTAAAAAGACTTGCAACTCGACTTCGACTTTAACATCAATGACTTGTGACTTCACTTGGACTTGAGCCTTTTGAATTGACATGACTTGACATGACTTGCTACTTTCCCCAAAACCCAAAGATGAAAAAGTTATTCGGGAGCGCTCCGTATTTTTCATTTCTGTACTTGTCTATCAGCGTTGCGTGTGTCAGCTGGTGTGCTCTCAGTACAACAGCCAATCAAATTAGATCTACTTTGTTTTCATCACACAGCATTCATCCAATCAAATTGCAGGACAACCAACGAAGAAGACATGTCCAAACCACACGCCAGTGAACAAAAAAATGATACCTAAAATAATTTTGTTTGGGTATAAAAATTACGAGGTGGTCAACACAAAACGGTTTGCAGTATGCAACACATGCGGTTCGAAAATTACTGATGGAGAGGCAACAACTTCCAACTTCGTCCGGCATTTGAAGTTGCACAAAGAAGGGTAAGTTTTGAATGTAAGATAACGTTTATTGGCTAAGTAACGTGACTTTTATTTGCTGTGTAGTTAAATCAGTGAGGCTGTAAACTCACTGCTAACGTTATAACGTTATTGCAAACACGGGAATCTGTTGCAGTTCACTACCTTATTCATACTTTTTGTTCAGTGATTTTTTTTAAGCAGGGTTACGTTAGTCAATATATCACACGTAACGTTAGACGGCGGTCAGCAGCACCGCGTATTTTAGCCACCTAAAAAAAGACAAAAATAGTAAAATAAAGGTCAGTTAAAATTTATACTATATTATGAATATGTGTACCGTTTTAGCTAGCTTTCTGACATACTGTTGGTTGTTTACCTCAGTGGTCCCCAACAACCGGGCCGCGGCCCGGTACTGGTCCGTGGATCGATTGGTATCGGGCCGCACAAGAAATAATTTTTTTTTCTTTTTCTTTTTTTAATTAAATCAACATAAAAAACACAAGATACACTTACAAGTAGTGCACCAACCCAAAACAACTCTCTCCCCCCTTTTGTTCTGGGCATTGAACATGAAGACTCTTCCTTCACTGTTCCGAGTGGCCATGAGAGTCTTGGCAGTGCCTGCCTCCAGTGCTCCAGTGGAGCGAGTTTTCAGCCATGGTGGCATCATACTACGCCCCCATCGTGCACAAATGACTGACAGACTCTTGGCTAATTTGGTCTTTTGCAAATGCAATGCAGCATAGGGCCCTGACATATAAAAAGTACAACTTTTTTGTTATGTTCACGTATATGTCATGTTTTTTCAATGTTAACACTTTTGTACAAATAAGTACATTTGCACTTTATTTTTCAATGTGTTTGTTCTGTAAAGGAATGAGTTAATGTTTAAAATGACTGGTTAATAGTGCTATTATAAAGTGCAATGTCAGCACAATTTTCTTTCCTGCAATTTCAAATGCACTTGTTTTAATAAATAAATACAGCGTTTGAAAAGCATACACAATCTGTGTTAATATATTAGTCTGTGGTTAAAAGGACTTGAAAGGACTCGAAACTCAAAATGCAGGACTTAGGACTTGACTTGAGACTTTCCAGTCTTGACTTTGGACTTGACTCGGGGCTTGCCTGTCTTGACTCGGGACTTGACTCGGACTTGAGGGCAAAGACTTGAGACTTACTTGTGACTTGCAAAACAATGACTTGGTCCCACCTCTGCTTATCAACCTCGAAGCAATTTTATTTGGTACATGGTGTAATGATAAGTGTGACCAGTAGATGGTAGTCACACATAAGAGATATGTGTAGACTAGGGGTGTAACGGTACACAAAAATGTCGGTTCGGTACGTACCTCGGTTTAGAGGTCACGGTTCGGTTAATTTTCGGTACAGTATGAAAACAACAAAATATAAATTTTGGGGTTATTTATTTACCAAATTTGCAAAATCTTCCACCAAAAATATTTTTCTTAGTGGAATATTTGATGTGAAGTAATCGGAACCTTGGATAGGTCAATAATTCATAATAACGTTGATTTTGATTCAATATTATGTTTTGAGCAAAAAAAACAGCTTTGTTTTATTAGTCAACATTGCAACTTTTTCTAAATCACATTTAACCTTTAAGCTTTTTTATTTCACTTTTGTTATGTTTTTGTTTAATTTAATAGTATTTTTAAAATGTTAAGTTAAAGTTAAAGTTAAAGTACCCATTATTGTCACACACACACACACACTAGGTGTGGCGAAATGATTCTCTGCATTTGACCCATCACCCTTGATCACCCCCTGGGAGGTGAGGGGAGCGGTGGGCAGCAGCGGTGGCCGCGCCCGGGAATCATTTTTGGTGATTTAACTCCCAATTCCAACCCTTATTGCTGAGTTCCAAGCAGGGAGGTAATGGCTCCCATTTTTATAGTGCCGTGGGCCTTTAAAACATTAGCTGCGCGCCGCAAATGGCCTCCGGGGCTCACTTTTGACACCCCTGCGATAAATAATAAAAAATTAAATCTGATAAATTTATGGATAAAAAGCAGAGCCTGGCGACGCATGCGCGTTTATCATAACTCTCTCGCTCTCTCTGTCTCTGCCCCTCCCTCACCAATGCTACTGCGCGCACAATTTGTTTTGTTTTTAACCCCTTCTTAACCCTGAGCGTACATTGAAAATACACGCAACCCTAACTCAAAATGCCGGACATTCGAGGCATTTAAGAAACTCCGCCGGGACAGCTCCGCAAAAGAGGACATGTCCGGTGAAAAGAGGACGTATGGTCAGTCTATCGTAGCCCGTTAGCTGCTAGCATGCCGTGTGTTGGGCCTCGGTGTGCATTGTTTACACAACGTGCGTTACGCTACTTAATATGTCCGTGTGGAAACTCGTTCGGTACACGTCCGAACCGAACCGGAACCCCCGTACCGAAACGGTTCAATACAAATACACGTACCGTTACACCCCTAGTGTAGACTGCAATATGACGCCAGTAAACAACTTTAAATGTTCCATTGAAAATTAAGAACATTACACACAGCACTCAAAAATCTGTCAAAATGTTTTAGTATGACTTTGAAGCCGCACCGCTTGATGGATTGTCGGCCCATTACGGCTACTAGAGATGCGCGGTTTGCGGGCACAACCGCGGAGTCCGCGGATTATCTGCGGATCGGGCGGATGAAATTAAAAAAAATTAGATTTTATCCGCGGGTCGGGTCGGGTCGGGCGGTTGAAATAAAAAAAAATTAGATTTTAAATATGTTCAGGCGGGTGGCAGTTAAACCAATTGGTAAATATATATACATAGTTAAATGTTGTTACCCACATACGAAAAACGAGCAGGCACCTGCAGCATATGCCACAACAGAAGAAGAAAAAAAAAAAGAGATGGACACTTTTACGGAGCGGGGAAGGGACGCCTCGCCGGGGTCCGGGACCGAGGCCCCTTCCCCCGAGAGGGCCCCACCGGGAGCCGTAGCTGAGGCGATCCGCGAGAAGGGCCCGACGCACGTCCAGGGTCACCACCGCGCCCACCGCACCGACACCCCGCCTCGTCCGCCTTCGCCGCGGCCGGCGTCACGCGCAGCAGGTAAGCAGCTTACCTGCCCGCCACCCCCGTGGCCGGGGGCTCGTAACAGGGGTCACTCCGCGCGCAGTGCGCTCACGAAAGGGGTGGGGCTCACCCTGGTTGATATAGACAGCAGCTAGGACGGTGGCCATGGAAGTTGGAACCCGCTAAGGAGTGTGTAACAACCCACCTGCCGAATCAACTAGCCCTGAAAATGGATGGCGCTGGAGCGTCGGGCCCATATACCCGGCCGTCGCCGGCAGAGAGACGCGCTTGGAGGTGCGCTCAGCGCGGCTCCCATATGATTGCGCACTGGTGTGCGTCTGGGTCGTGACAGCGTGGCACGCGAATGTCTGTGCTGCATTGGATCAGTCTCCTTTCTTTAACAGGCAAAAGCTTTATAACCTCACTAATGCCTTGCATCGTCTATATTAGATATATAACAACGGGCGGGTGCGGGCGGGTGCGGTTCTGATCAAATGTTACATCGGGTGGATGGCGGATGGTTGACGACTTTCTGATGCGGTTGCGGATGAAATAATTGCCTATCCGCGCATCTCTAACGGCTACCGTAGTCAGAGATACAAGTATTATTATGGTGTGTATATAAGGAGCGCACAATGGCACCCATTAGCAGACATATTATCTGGCGTTTTGTTTCCCAATATTATGCAAAACCAACTTTTCTTACCTTCTGGTACCCGCTGATGTGTATTTGAGATCTGCATAAGTCCTGAAAATTTGCACACGTCCGCCACTGTAGTCCTTGCCGACACCGTTGTTGGAATAATTGTTTGTAAGTTATCACAAAAGAAACGTTGTATTATGAATGCTGTCTTTCGAGGCCTAACAAGAGGAAGAAGGCTCGTAAAACTCCACTGTGATTTCAACACGGACAGATGGCAGGATCTGCTCAACTTCCAGAGGAACTCTCTTTGAAGTGTTAAACAAACTCTCTTTGAAGTCAACGCTATTTACGACCCGCTGCCCTTTTGAAGCAACTGTGGTCAGGAGACGGGAGGGGTTATCCATTGTCCTCCAACACCTGCCCCAGCTGGATCCAGGAAGAGCCCAAGCCCGAGAAATCCCACTTCTTGGTCTTCAAAGCGACCAAAAACAATGACTGTTTTACATACTCCCCATTCCCGCTGAGACATGTGTTGGTGCGTGAACATTGAATATTGTAATAAAGAGGAGACGAAAACCTTCTTCGTCAGAGCGTGGTGCAGGACTGTACAGAGAGTGCAGTGGCCATGTCTCTCCTCAATATTGAGTCCAAATTGAATTCTGTCTCTGTTTGATTCCTTGCCTTTTGTCTTGTTTAATAGATGTCCTCAGTGTTTGAACGTGACACCGTACTCGATAAGCTTCTTCTTTTTCTCTATCTTCTTGTTATGGGACATTCACCCTCCGCTGTTGCCATTTCTAATATAAAGTAGCATAAAGTTCTAACTTATATTTCGCTATGGAAGCGCTAAAAACTACCAGTGTAGTGAGTTTACATTATTCACCCAAGGAACTTTAGTTATTAGAGAGTTTTGGTCGGACGGTTTTTCACGTTGTTGCACGAGTGAGCCACGGATGAGAAGATGCTGCTCCGTTATTGATTTAAGTAAAGTCTGAATGTCATTAAAACAGTTACCGTATTTTTCAGAGTATAAGTCGCTCCGGAGTATAAGTCGCACCGGCCGAAAAAGCATAATAAAGAAGGAAAAAAACATATATAAGTTGCATTGGAGTATAAGTCGCATTTTTGGGAGAAATGTATTTGATAAAAGCCAACACCAAGAATAGACATTTGAAAGGCAATTTAAAATAAATCAAGAATAGTGAACAACAGGCTGAATAAGTGTACGTTATATGAGGCATAAATAACCAACTGGTATGTTAACGTAACATATTATGGTAAGAGTCATTCAAATAACTATAACATATAGAACATGCTATACGTTTACCAAACAATCTGTCACTCATAATCGCTAAATCCCATGAAATCTTATACGTCTAGTCTCTTACGTGAATGACATCAATAATATTATTTGATATTTTACGCTAATGTGTTGATAATTTCACACATAAGTCGCTCCCGAGTACAAGTCGCACCCCCGGCCAAAATTTGAAAAAAACTGCGACTTATAGTCCGAAAAATACGGTAGCTCCATCTTTTGACACTTCTTCCACTCCCGTCCTTGCATGCTACAGCGCTACAACAAAGATGACGGGGAGAAGACGCTGTCGAAGGTGAGCCACGTAAATAAGACCGCCCACAAAACGGCGCATCCTGCCATCATGGAAAGAAAAAAAATGTAAAAAGAAAAAAAATTAATTAAATTGTTGTATGTATCCAGTGATTATACTATTAAGTTATTTTCCATTTAACTTCACCAGTTTTAGATTCTTTTTATTCAAAATCGCTGAATTTTCACATTTGCCGTTCAAATACTGAGAAGAGACGGTGCGGTGAACAGCAGCCAGTTGAGGCACGTCACTCAGTGCCTCAACATGGATTGCGGACTCGGCTAACTGCTGGCCTGCTGTGCAGTGAGACCGTATTGCTATATGAATTATATTATACATTTCCATAGTTTAGTTAGCTGAGGTATATAATGTACAGTGTATTTTGTCAACAACTGTATGTGTGTAAAGTATTTCTTGTGCTGAGCAATCATAAAACGGCTGCGAAGACGCACTGGCTGAGGCTCGCAGTAATCCCGCCTCCTTGTGCCGGTTAATGCACCCCCTGACGGGAGCGCCACACCAACCAAAGCCCACACCCAAACCCTCCATGTGCAAGACCGAACCCACTCAAAAAAGTCACTCAACAAGAAGCCAAAAAGTGCAAAAACAACAATGCTTGCGTTGGAGGAGCCGCGAACGACCGCAGGGCCACAACATTAGGTACACCTGCAGACTGCAGCACGGATTTCATATTTCATTCATTCACAACTCCTCCAACACGAACACCACTGTTCCCGCACTTATAAGTAAAGGTAAGACCATAATAACGTTTTTTTTTATTAAATGTGCTTTTTTGTGTGCTACAGTTTGTATGCGTAAAGTTAAAGTTAAGTTAAAGTAGCAATGATTGTCACACACACACTAGGTGTAATGAAATGTGTCCTCTGCATTTGACCCATCCCTTGTTCACCCCCTGGGAGGTGAGGGGAGCAGTGGGCAGCAGTGGGCAGCAGCGGCGCCGCGCCCAGGAATAATTTTTGGTGATTTAACCCCCAATTCCAACCCTTAATGCTGAGTGCCAAGCAGGGAAGAATGCTGGTATGAGCTTTTAAACATAACCCGTTAACTGCTGCCAATCAAATGGTGAATAAGATACTCTTTAGGGTTCATATGTTTGTAAATCTGACTGTGATGAAGTCAGTGCCTCACCAGTCATCAACCTCACCGCACGTCACTGGTAGACCACAAGGAAGTGTTTTCTATTTAGAAAAACAAATAAATAGTATGACCCCTTTAATGCGCCTTATAATCCGGTGCGCCTTTTGTATGAAAAAAAAACCTGACTAGACCCGCTCATCGGCAGTGCGCCTTATAATCCGGTGCGCCCTATGGTCCGGAAAATACTGGTAGTCTTGTAATGTTGCTGTGATAAAACAAAGAACTTACATACGACAGCCAGGGTGAAATTATCACTGGCTAAGCTGCTGAGCGGGTTGGAAGCGTAACAGCTGTAATTCCCGCCGTGGTACATCAGCACGGGGTCAAAGGTGAGGGTGGCGTTGTTCATGGAGAAGTTCCTTGCGGCGTCAGACTCCAACAGGGTGTCGTTGTGCATCCAGGTGATAGAGTACACGTCGCCAGTTGTGTCACAGGTCAGCGTGAAATTGTGGTCCAAGATGGGATATGACTTCATATGGTTTACGGAGGTCATTGTCACCGGAGCTGCGGGAAAGCAACAAAATGACCAACCAAGGTTGCAATAAAACAAATAAATACAGCAAGAGGTTGCCTACAGCCACATCTTGGAATACTGTTTGTTCACTCAGCGTCAAGTCGAGACTTTGCTGTTCGTTATTTGACTATAATCAGTTGCGATACACAGTATAGTGAGTTGAAATGGTTGGTGTTGACATTTTTCAAATCGGTCGCGAAATTTTGAAGTAGTAACATGTTGAATTGAGAAATGGTATTACGGAATTCCTGGAATTTTGGGAAAACTTCGTTTTTTTGGTCCTGATTAAGACGAATGTTTTGACGGTGGAACGGTTGAAATGCGTTGAAAAATGTGTAAGGAGTAGTCGCCAGAAAAAAAAGGGTGGAAATAGAGCTTTGGAAAGCCAGGAATCATGGAAAATCCTGGAATTCTTTTGAACTTGGAAAAACTGTAGTTTCAATTTCCAGGATGGTGGAATGTGTTGAAGGTGGAATGGTTTGAATCGGTTGAAAAATGGGGAAATGGTCATTTTTCAAACTTTCACCAATTCATTTTGAATGGGAAAAGTGTTTAGGAAAACCTAGAATTCTGGGAAATATGGGAATTTTTGGAATTTTTCAAGGGAAAACCCGCGATTCCAGAATAGGCTGAACAGTTTGAAGTTGGAACGATTTGAATCGGGAGAAAAATGTGGAGGGTAGAGCACACCAAAATCTGGAGAAGAAGAAGAAGTTTAACTAGATGAGGCAATTCCTGAAGAAATTGTGTGTGAATGCTCCAATGCTGAAGTTGAACTGAAATCCTGGACATTTTTTTAGAATTGTTGAAGGAGAGTACACAATTCCCAAACACTCTGGATATTTTGAAGTTGGAACATTTTGAATCAGATAAAAATGTGGGAGTTGTGGAACTTTGAAGAATTTTTGGGAAATTTCCATTGATTTCCATGGGAATTTACCCCAAATTTGGGAATTTTAGAAAAAGCAGGATTTATTTTGGGAAAATGGTAAACAACTTGAATGGTCTGAATGAGTTGAAATGGTTGGTGTTGAAATTTTTCAAATCTGGTCGCGAAATTTTGAAGTAGTAACGTGTTGAATTAAGAAATGGTATTACGAAATTCCTGGAATTTCGGGAAAACTTTGTTTTTTGGTCCTGATTAAGACGAACGTTTTGACGGTGGAATGGTTGAAATGCGTTGAAAAATGTGCAAGGAGTAGTCGCCAGAAAAAAAAGGTGGAAATAGAGCTTTGGAAAGCCAGGAATTCTGGAAAATCCTGGAATTCTTTTGAACTTGGAAAAACTGTAGTTCCAATTTCCAGGATGGTGAAATGTTTTGAAGGTGGAATGGTTTGAATCGGTTGAAAAATGGGGAAATTGTCATTTTTCAAAATTTCACCAATTCATTTTGAATGGGAAAAATGTTTCGGAAAACCTAGAATTCTGGGAAATCTGGGAATTTTTCAAGGGAAAACCCGCGATTCCAGAATAGGCTGAACAGTTTGAAGTTGGAACGATTTGAATCTGGAGAAAAATGTGGAGGGTAGAGCACGCCAAAATCTGGAGAAGAAGAAGAAGTTTAACTAGATGAGGCAATTCCTGAAGAAATTGTGTGTGAATGCTCCAATGCTGAAGTTGAACTGAAATCCTGGACATTTTTTTAGTATTGTTGAAGGAGAGTACACAATTCCCAAACAGACTGGATATTTTGAAGTTGGAACATTTTGAATCAGATAAAAATGTGGGAGTTGTGGAACTTTGAAGAATTTTTGGGAAATTTCCATTGATTTCAATAGGAATTTCCCCCAAATTTGGGAATTTTAGAAAAATCAGGATTTATTTTGGGAAAATGGTAAACAACTTGAATGGTCTGAATGAGTTGAAATGGTTGGTGTTGAAATTTTTCAAATCGGTCGCGAAATTTTGAAGTAGTAACATGTTGAATTGAGAAATGGTGTTACGGAATTCCTGGAATTTTGGGAAAACTTCGTTTATTGGTCCTGATTAAGACGAATGTTTTGACGGTGGAACGGTTGAAATGCGTTGAAAAATGTGTAAGGAGTAGTCGCCAGAAAAAAGGGTGGAAATAGAGCTTTGGGAAGCCAGGAATCATGGAAAATCCTGGAATTCTTTTGAACTTGGAAAAACTGTAGTTTCAATTTCCAGGATGGTGGAATGTGTTGAAGGTGGAATGGTTTGAATCGGTTGAAAAATGGGGAAATGGTCATTTTTCAAACTTTCACCAATTCATTTTGAATGGGAAAAATGTTTAGGAAAACCTAGAATTCTGGGAAATATGGGAATTTTTGGAATTTTTCAAGGGAAAACCCGCGATTCCAGAATAGGCTGAACAGTTTGAAGTTGGAACGATTTGAATCGGGAGAAAAATGTGGAGGGTAGAGCACGCCAAAATCTGGAGAAGAAGAAGAAGTTTAACTAGATGAGGCAAGTCCTGAAGAAATTGTGTGTGAATGCTCCAATGCTGAAGTTGAACTGAAATCCTGGACATTTTTTTAGTATTGTTGAAGGAGAGTACACAATTTCCAAACAGGCTGGATATTTTGAAGTTGGAACATTTTGAATCAGATAAAAATGTGGGAGTTGTGGAACTTTGAAGAATTTTTGGGAAATTTCCATTGATTTCCATGGGAATTTACCCCAAATTTGGGAATTTTAGAAAAAGCAGGATTTATTTTGGGAAAATGGTAAACAACTTGAATGGTCTGAATGAGTTGAAATGGTTGGTGTTGAAATTTTTCAAATCGGTCGCGAAATTTTGAAGTAGTAACGTGTTGAATTAAGATATGGTATTACGAAATTCCTGGAATTTCGGGAAAACTTTGTTTTTTGGTCCTGATTAAGACGAATGTTTTGACGGTGGAACGGTTGAAATGCGTTGAAAAATGTGCAAGGAGTAGTTGCCAGAAAAAAAAGGGTGGAAATAGAGTTTTGGAAAGCCAGGAATTCTGGAAAATCCTGGAATTCTTTTGAACTTGGAAAAACTGTAGTTTCAATTTCCAGGATGGTGGAATGTGTTGAAGGTGGAATGGTTTGAATCGGTTGAAAAATGGGGAAATGGTCATTTTTCAAAATTTCACCAATTCATTTTGAATGGGAAAAATGTTTCGGAAAACCTAGAATTCTGGGACATATGGGAATTTTTGGAATTTTTCAAGGGAAAACCCGCGATTCCAGAATAGGCTGAACAGTTTGAAGTTGGAACGATTTGAATCGGGAGAAAAATGTGGAGGGTAGAGCACACCAAAATCTGGAGAAGAAGAAGAAGTTTAACTAGATGAGGCAATTCCTGAAGAAATTGTGTGTGAATGCTCCAATGCTGAAGTTGAACTGAAATCCTGGACATTTTTTTAGAATTGTTGAAGGAGAGTACACAATTCCCAAACAGACTGGATATTTTGAAGTTGGAACATTTTGAATCAGATAAAAATGTGGGAGTTGTGGAACTTTGAAGAATTTTTGGGAAATTTCCATTGATTTCAATAGGAATTTCCCCCAAATTTGGGAATTTTAGAAAAATCAGGATTTATTTTGGGAAAATGGTAAACAACTTGAATGGTCTGAATGAGTTGAAATGGTTGGTGTTGACATTTTTCAAATCGGTCGCGAAATTTTGAAGTAGTAACATGTTGAATTGAGAAATGGTGTTACGAAATTCCTGGAATTTTGGGAATACTTAGTTTTTTGTCCTGATTAAGCGAATGTTTTGACGGTGGAACGGTTGAAATGCGTTGAAAAATGTGTAAGGAGTAGTCGCCAGAAAAAAGGGTGGAAATAGAGCTTTGGAAAGCCAGGAATTATTGAAAATCGTGGAATTCTTTTGAACTTGGAAAAACTGTAGTTTCAATTTCCAGGATGGTGGAATGTGTTGAAGGTGGAATGGTTTGAATCGGTTGAAAAATGGGGAAATGGTCATTTTTCAAAATTTCACCAATTCATTTTGAATGGGAAAAATGTTTCGGAAAACCTAGAATTCTGGGAAATATGGGAATTTTTCAAGGGAAAACCCGCGATTCCAGAATAGGCTGAACAGTTTGAAGTTAGAACGGTTTGAATCTGGAGAAAAATGTGGAAGGTAGAGCACGCCAAAATCTGGAGAAGAAGAAGAAGTTTAACTAGATGAGGCAATTCCTGAAGAAATTGTGTGTGAATGCTCCAATGCTGAAGTTGAACTGAAATCCTGGACATTTTTTTAGTATTGTTGAAGGAGAGTACACAATTCCCAAACAGACTGGATATTTTGAAGTTGGAACATTTTGAATCAGATAAAAATGTGGGAGTTGTGGAACTTTGAAGAATTTTTGGGAAATTTCCATTGATTTCAATAGGAATTTCCCCCAAATTTGGGAATTTTAGAAAAATCAGGATTTATTTTGGGAAAATGGTAAACAACTTGAATGATCTGAATGAGTTGAAATGGTTGGTGTTGAAATTTTTCAAATCGGTCGCGAAATTTTGAAGTAGTAACGTGTTGAATTAAGAAATGGTATTACGAAATTCCTGGAATTTCGGGAAAACTTTGTTTTTTGGTCCTGATTAAGACGAATGTTTTGACGGTGGAACGGTTGAAATGCGTTGAAAAATGTGCAAGGAGTAGTCGCCAGAAAAAAAAGGGTGGAAATAGAGCTTTGGAAAGCCAGGAATTATGGAAAATCGTGGAATTCTTTTGAACTTGGAAAAACTGTAGTTCCAATTTCCAGGATGGTGGAATGTGTTGAAGGTGGAATGGTTTGAATCGGTTGAAAAATGGGGAAATGGTCATTTTTCAAACTTTCACCAATTCATTTTGAATGGGAAAAATGTTTAGGAAAACCTAGAATTCTGGGAAATATGGGAATTTTTGGAATTTTTCAAGGGAAAACCCGCGATTCCAGAATAGGCTGAACAGTTTGAAGTTGGAACGATTTGAATCGGGAGAAAAATGTGGAGGGTAGAGCACACCAAAATCTGGAGAAGAAGAAGAAGTTTAACTGGATGAGGCAATTCCTGAAGAAATTGTGTGTGAATGCTCCAATGCTGAAGTTGAACTGAAATCCTGGACATTTTTTTAGAATTGTTGAAGGAGAGTACACAATTCCCAAACAGACTGGATATTTTGAAGTTGGAACATTTTGAATCAGATAAAAATGTGGGAGTTGTGGAACTTTGAAGAATTTTTGGGAAATTTCCATTGATTTCAATAGGAATTTCCCCCAAATTTGGGAATTTTAGAAAAAGCAGGATTTATTTTGGGAAAATGGTAAACAACTTGAATGGTCTGAATGAGTTGAAATGGTTGGTGTTGACATTTTTCAAATCGGTCGCGAAATTTTGAAGTAGTAACATGTTGAATTGAGAAATGGTGTTACGAAATTCCTGGAATTTTGGGAAAACTTCGTTTTTTGGTCCTGATTAAGACGAATGTTTTGACGGTGGAACGGTTGAAATGCGTTGAAAAATGTGTAAGGAGTAGTCGCCAGAAAAAAGGGTGGAAATAGAGCTTTGGAAAGCCAGGAATCATGGAAAATCCTGGAATTCTTTTGAACTTGGAAAAACTGTAGTTTCAATTTCCAGGATGGTGGAATGTGCTGAAGGTGGAATGGTTTGAATCGGTTGAAAAATGGGGAAATGGTCATTTTTCAAAATTTCACCAATTCATTTTGAATGGGAAAAATGTTTCGGAAAACCTAGAATTCTGGGAAATCTGGGAATTTTTCAAGGGAAAACCCGCGATTCCAGAATAGGCTGAACAGTTTGAAGTTGGAACGATTTGAATCGGGAGAAAAATGTGGAGGGTAGAGCACACCAAAATCTGGAGAAGAAGAAGAAGTTTAACTAGATGAGGCAAGTCCTGAAGAAATTGTGTGTGAATGCTCCAATGCTGAAGTTGAACTGAAATCCTGGACATTTTTTTAGAATTGTTGAAGGAGAGTACACAATTCCCAAACAGACTGGATATTTTGAAGTTGGAACATTTTGAATCAGATAAAAATGTGGGAGTTGTGGAACTTTTAAGAATTTTTGGGAAATTTCCATTGATTTCAATAGGAATTTCCCCCAAATTTGGGAATTTTAGAAAAATCAGGATTTATTTTGGGAAAATGGTAAACAACTTGAATGGTCTGAATGAGTTGAAATGGTTGGTGTTGACATTTTTCAAATCGGTCGCGAAATTTTGAAGTAGTAACATGTTGAATTGAGAAATGGTGTTACGAAATTCCTGGAATTTTGGGAAAACTTCGTTTTTTGGTCCTGATTAAGACGAATGTTTTGACGGTGGAACGGTTGAAATGCGTTGAAAAATGTGTAAGGAGTAGTCGCCAGAAAAAAGGGTGGAAATAGAGCTTTGGAAAGCCAGGAATCATGGAAAATCCTGGAATTCTTTTGAACTTGGAAAAACTGTAGTTTCAATTTCCAGGATGGTGGAATGTGTTGAAGGTGGAATGGTTTGAATCGGTTGAAAAATGGGGAAATGGTAGTTTCTCAAAATTTCACCAATTCATTTTGAATGGGAAAAATGTTTCGGAAAACCTAGAATTCTGGGAAATCTGGGAATTTTTCAAGGGAAAACCCGCGATTCCAGAATAGGCTGAACAGTTTGAACAGGGTGTCGTTGTGATTTTCGGTGAACATTTCTGCCAAAAGTTTGCCCATGTTTTTGTTACTGTACGGTCAAATGTAGGTAACAAGCTAGTCCATATAATTCTGCAGAACAAAGAATCCCACGCGCTGGTGTCTAAGTCTCTATGCAGAATGTATTGCGGTACTTGAAAGTACCAGTAGAGGGGTGAAGTGAATTAATAAACTCATATCATGTTTTGCTTAAGGTGAAGATTTACATCCAACTTGGAGAAGGCGAACCACCAAGTTTAGTTAAATAATGGTATTTCAGTTTGAGCACATAATAAAATAAGGCCCCTTAGTTTGATATTGGATTGGATTACTTCTCGTAGGAAAAGAGGCTCTACTTGGCACTTCGAAATGCAAAAGTTATAGCCCTATCCTTGAGAGGAGACTACCTGTCTAGCTCGAAGCCAACATTTGAGTTATGACTTAAATCAGTTGTTTTTCAGACATTTTCACATGAACGTCTCCTTACATGGTCAGGTTGTGCTGTCCTGACTTAGCACACACCCAGACAGAGAAAGAAGGAGTACTTGGAAAGCCAAGTGTGAGGTGTCTAAATCCGAGGTGGTACTTGGTGGAAATAAGTTTGGGGGAAACAAATCATGTTTAAGACCTTCTAAATACAATGTTTACAATATGAGAGACATGAAATACCACTCGTAAGTCATCTTTAGACTATTTTGATTGAATACAGCAACTGATTGAGACTGAGCCAATCAGTGGCTCTGATACTGAACAGCGCACTTTGATTGGTTTGGTCTCATCTCATGGCAAATGCGATTGTAGTATTGGTATTTTGTGCGCATTTACCCCTTTTAATGGTGAATATGGGCAAAAAATAAGCTTTAAAAAGTTCGAAGCGACGGACGACTGTAACACTTTGTGCAGTTATTCCACCCCCCTTCACTTACTCAGAACAGTGAGCGTGTGGTTCGCCGTGCTGTTTTTCCCTGTGATGTTGTTGAAGGCCATGCAGGTGTACGTCCCGCTCATGTTCAAGGCCAGCGGTCCAGTGTGATACACCGAGGTGTTGGCCAGCACGGTGTTGTTGAAGTACCAGGTGTGCTGGCTCGGAGGGTGGGAGCTGCTGGAGCAATTGAGCATCACCGTTGTCCCGGTCAGGCCCATGGTGGGCGCCGTGATCACTGGCGTGTACGGGCCGTCTGCCAAACAAGCCAAAGGTTACATTTGTGCCTAGTGTAGTACAATTATGTTCGAGCAAAAATACGATTGTTTATGAACAATAACTGATACATTATTTTGGGGATAGTAGCAAATCACTGCATATTAGCATTTTGCTTTACGGTGGATAAAGAACCCAAACCACACAAAAGATAGAGTCAAAATACAAATGCTCATTGTCGTTTCTCTACTGGATATCATTTTTCAGCAAATATTGACCTTTTCTGGCATTACTGCTCTCTGTTACAGCAAAAGCCCTATTGATTTTGATCAATACCTGAGACATTATGGCTGAAAATGTCACCTATCCAGCAGTGACACGTTCCAATCAACATATTACCATACCTGCCAACTTTTGAAATCAGAAAAACCTAGTAGCCAGGGTCCAGGGGCCGCAGACCCCGGTAGGTCCAGGACAAAGTCCTGGTGGGGGGTTCAGGCTTCGCCCCCCGACGCAAAATGATTATTAGCATTCAGACAGGTTAAAATGTTGCTAAAACCATCACTTTTCTATCAGTCACAGTGACTTTTCAAAACAAAAATATTACAGCAAAAATCATATGGGTTGATTGACATGTTTATTCTGTAAGCTAACTTCAATAGTTTGACATTATTTTGACAGTTAATGCCAGTTATCCTGTCAACCTTTCACAAGACTTCAATTTGTTCATTGAAAGTATAAACACTTTTTACAGTAAACAAATGGTAAAACAGTACTAAACAATTCCATTAAAAAAAAAATTGGTGTCATTATTAACTTTCTGTCCAAGCTTGTATAATCTACTGCCTTGTTCAATTGTAAAAAATATTCTGTGCCTAAAATTCACATTTCTATCACAATTATCATACTGTAAACATGGTAAGCTAACTTCATTAAAATTAATAGTCCTGTCAATAGCATGGAATTACAATTCAAATGTAGTTTTTTTGTAAGCCTTTCAAAAGAATTCAAAATATGAAAAATTCATGAAAATTAATTGAAGCCATCAGACACTTGAAAAGTGGCACATCACATCTCTAATGTAATCATTTGAACTTTTCAACAGAAATAGCACTGCAAAAATATTAAGGACATACTTCTGTATTTTGGTAGTTATGCTGTCAACATTTAACAAGATTTCTTCAACTTGGACTTGAAAGCATAAATAGTATAAACACTTTTAACAGTATAACAGTACTAAACAATTCCAATAGATAACATTGGTGTCATTACCTTTTTGTGGCTAAAATCCGAAAAACGTTGAAAGTTTTCCACTTGTATCGCTAGCAACGGCATTAGACTTGTGTTTTTTTGTCCCAACGTGGTCTTTTACATCGCTCATTCCTCCGTGTCCGATCGAAAAATCTTGTCTGCACAAGGTGCAATTCGCGTAGTTTTCACCCTTTTTGGAACGGATAATTATTCCCGGATAGGCTTTTGAATATTCTTCACGGAATGACTGCAGTTTTCTTTTCGGTTTAAGACTCGTTTGCGATTTTTCTCCGGCTGATTCCATGATCGTTCGCTCGTTTGGAAACAATGGCAACTGGTGCCTCGTGCTTGGCAGCGGTGCTATAAATAGCCTCGCGCATGGCATTCGGAATGGCTCGATAGGAAGTTACGGGAAGCAGTGTCGATTGTCATTGTTGTTACGCGATTTCGTGAATAAAACTTTTTTTTTAATATTTTTTTTAATTAATGAAAAACCGTATTTTTTATCACTGCAACCATAACCCGGAATAGGTTGATGAAAACCGTACTAATT
Source organism: Nerophis lumbriciformis (assembly GCF_033978685.3). Taxonomy (NCBI): domain Eukaryota; kingdom Metazoa; phylum Chordata; class Actinopteri; order Syngnathiformes; family Syngnathidae; genus Nerophis; species Nerophis lumbriciformis. Next base: position 1,514,325 of record NC_084551.2, read on the forward strand.
ACGGGAAAACCGGAGTAGTTGGCAGGTATGTATTACATTCTCTGGTACCATTGGATCTGGGTTGGTTGATTTTGTCCAATTCCCCACCAAGAATCAATGGCGTATCTACCTCTGCTCCTTTTCAACTTTCAGCGGGTCACCACTTTCAACGCATCATCATATTACAGGCATATTTGGTGCGATGTTGATGTTGATTTGGAAATGTATTTTCCACAAATTGCCATCAAAAAGGAACGAACGGTTTCTGGTACTTTACCACCTCTCAAACACTCACCATGTATTCATACTTCATGACTTATTTATGAACAAGAACCCTTTTCATTTTGAGCAATACCTGACTTTTGTTGAATACTAACTACCTTCTACTGGTAACAATTCTGCTTTGCATTTTCAGTCAGTAAAGGTTTATGTTAGAGCAAGACCTGTATTGATTTTGAGTGCCACCTGATGCATACCTTTGTCCATTATACTACAAAACCCAAAACCAGTGAAGTTGGCACGTTGTGTAATTGGTAAATAAAAACTGAATACAATGATTTGAAAATCCTTTTCAACTTATATTCAATTCAATAGACTGCAAAGACAAGATATTTAATTTTCAAACTGAGAAACTTATTTTTTTTTTGTAAATAATCATAAACTTAGAATTTAAAGGGGAACATTATCACAATTTCAGAATTGTTAAAACCATTAAAAATCAGTTCCCAGTGGCTTTTATATTTTTCGAAGTTTTTTTCAAAATTTTACCCATCACGCAATATCTCTAAAAAAAGCTTCAAAGTGCCTGATTTTAACCACCCGTCCATTTTCCTGTGACGTCACATAGTGATGCCAACACAAACAAACATGGCGGAAAGAACAGCAAGCTATAGCGACATTAGCTCGGATTCAGACTCGGATTTCAGCGGCTTAAGCGATTCAACAGATTACGCATGTATTGAAACGGATGGTTGTAGTGTGGAGGCAGGTAGCGAAAACCAAATTGAAGAAGAAACTGAAGCTATTGAGCCATATCGGTTTGAACCGTATGCAAGCGAAACCGACGAAAACGACACGACAGCCAGCGACACGGGAGAAAGCGAGGACGAATTCGGCGATCGCCTTCTAACCAACGATTGGTATGTGTTTGTTTGGCATTAAAGGAAACTAACAACTATGAACTAGGTTTACAGCATATGAAATACATTTGGCAACAACATGCACTTTGAGAGTGCAGACAGCCCAATTTTCATCAATTAATATATTCTGTAGACATACCCTCATCCGCGCTCTTTTCCTGAAAGCTGATCTGTCCAGTTTTGGAGTTGATGTCAGCAGGCCAGGGAAGCTAGGGTCGATAGGGGGTTTAGCTCGCTCGTCTGCGGGAACAAACTGCCGCCATTGCTTGCCGTGCTAGCGAGGTCCTTTGTCCCTGAATTGCTCACACACTCCGGCAGATTCAATGGGGGTCTGGCGGCAGATTTCTTTGACTTTATGGTTGGAAATGCATCTGCTTTGAGTGTCGCAGGATATCCACACATTCTTGCCATCTCTGTCGTAGCATAGCTTTCGTGGGTAAAGTGTGCGGAGCAAACGTCCAATTTCTTGCCACTTTGGCATCTTTGGGCCACTGGTGCAACTTGAATCCGTCCCTGTTGGTGTTGTTACACCCTCCGACAACACACCGACGAGGCATGATGTCTCCGAGGTACGGAAAACAGTCGAAAAAACGGAAAATAACAGAGCTGATTTGACTCGGTGTAATTACAGTACTCCCACCTTACATTCCTCAGGGACATTTGTATTAGATCTTTTAAGCAGGTGTTTTTTGTTTACATTGTTATTGCCTTCTGGTTAGCTAATATTTGGCCTGCAGGTAATAGTCACTTTTCCACCCCTTTATATATTAGGTATAGTTGTAAGCCTAGTTGTTAAAGTGCACATCATTAATGTTAATTAAGCAATATGTATGTAAAAAAATATTGTATTTCATATGTTCATTTTTTATTTTTTGCATTCATTTATTTATTCATATTTTTTTTTATCTTGTTAACTATTCTGATTGTTAATTTGCTTTCTTTAAGTAAAAAAAAGGTCAAAGACAAAGCTATTCGGTTTCTTGTGAGTATATACACTTCACTGCCGATGTGGGGGGGCGCCACCTAAAATCTTGCCTAGGGCGCCAGATTGGTTAGGGCCGGGCCTGCCCCACGCCTATTGCTTTTGAATGATACGTCGCACATGACAGTTGGGGTTACATTTTCTGGCACCAGAGCTATTCTGGAACAAGCGCTCTATCCATTTTGAGCAAAACATTGCAGAAGGGCTGACGTTAGGTCACTATTGACTTTCAGTTTTCGGGTTAAGAAAACCATAGGACAAATACGTTTGCAGTTTGTTAAGGCCAAAGGTCATATGAGACGTGTGAAACAAATGTATAGTATAGTTGGATACTCACAGTAGACCTCCACAGTGTAAGGGCTGCTGGTCATGTTGCTCACAGCGTTAAAAGCTTGACACTGATAGTCCCCAGCATCCGAGGGCTGGGCGGGGTTGAGAGTCAAGGTCTTGTTGTCCATAGCAAACAGTGTGGTGTTGTCAGCAGACACCGGGTTACCGTTCATCCACCACTGAATGAGGTGAACCACGCCGGTCACGTGACACTCGAGGGCCAAGTTCTGCTGGGCGATTGCCGGTCCACCCGTGTGGTTGACCATGACTGCTGTTATAGGCGCTGTGGTTGGATAATTGTTGGTTATAAAACAGCATGAAGAGGATATGATGAATAAATAGAGGTCATTAAAAGGTTACTATTGTCAATTATTCTGTGAACAGGCCTAAAATGGCAAAGCTACACACTGTTCCTAATTAAAATCAATTTTTACAGTCATACAGTGTACAGAAGGGGTCTTCAACGTTTTCCAGGGCCTAGCCAGGGTACAGTGAGCGGGGTGGCCATGCCACTGCCATTTATCAACTAAAATACAGTGCGTTGAATCAATGGTTACATGTAAAGACATTTAAATTTGTTTAAAAAATTGTGGGGGGAATTAAAAAAAAAAAAAGTATATTAATATTTATATACTATAAATATATCCATCCATCCATTTTCTACCGCTTGTCCCTTTTGGGGTCGCTGGAGCCTATCTCAGCTGCATTCGGGCGGTAGGCGGCGTACACTCTGGACAAGTCGCCACCTCATCACAGGGCCAACACAGATAGACAGACAACATTCACACTCACATTCACACACTAGGGACCATTTAGTGTTGCCAATCAACCTATCCCCAGGTGCATGTTTTTGGAGGAGGGAGGTAGCCGGAAGGCGGAGTACACCCTGGACAAGTCGCCACTTCATCACAGGGCCAACACAGATAGACAGACAACATTCACACTCACATTCACACACTAGGGACTAGAGATGCGCGGATAGGCAATTATTTCATCCGCAACCGCATCAGAAAGTCGTCAACCATCCGCCATCCACCCGATGTAACATTTGATCAGAACCGCACCCGCCCGTTGTTATACATCTAATATAGACGATGCAAGGCATTAGTGAGGTTATAAAGCTTTTGCCTGTTAAAGAAAGGAGACTGATCCAATGCAGCAGAGACATTCGCGTGCCACGCTGTCACGACCCAGACGCACACCAGTGCGCAATCATATGGGAGCCGCGCTGAGCGCACCTCCAAGCGCGTCTCGCTGCCGGCGACGGCCGGGTATGGGCCCGACGCTCCAGCGCCATCCATTTTCAGGGCTAGTTGATTCGGCAGGTGGGTTGTTACACACTCCTTAGCGGGTTCCGACTTCCATGGCCACCGTCCTGCTGTCTATATCAACCAGGGTGAGCCCCACCCCTTTCGTGAGCGCACTGCGCGCGGCGTGACCCCTGTTACGCGCCCCCAGCAACAGGGGTGGCGGGCAGGTAAGCTGCGCGGGCGGAGCGCGCGGAGTGACCCCTGTTACGAGCCCCCGGCCACGGGGGTGGCGGGCAGGTAAGCTGCTTACCTGCTGCGCGTGACGCCGGCCGCGGCGAAGGCAGACGAGGCGGGGTGTCGGTGCGGTGGGCGCGGTGGTGACCCTGGACGTGCGTCGGGCCCTTCTCGCGGATCGCCTCAGCTACGGCTCCCGGTGGGGCCCTCTCGGGGGAAGGGGCCTCGGTCCCGGACCCCGGCGAGGCGTCCCTTCTCCGCTCCGTAAAAGTGTCCATCTCTTTTTTTTTTCTTCTTCTGTTGTGGCATATGCAGCAGGTGCCTGCTCGTTTTTCGTATGTGGGTAACAACATTTAACTATGTATATATATTTCCCAATTGGTTGAACTGCCACCCGCCTGAATCTATTTAAAATCTAATTTTTTTTTATTTCAACCGCCCGACCCGACCCGCGGATAAAATCTAATTTTTTTTAATTTCATCCGCCCGATCCGCGGATAATCCGCGGACTCCTCGGTTGTGCCCGCAAACCGCGCATCTCTACTAGGGACCATTTAGTGTTGCCAATCAACTTATCCCCAGGTTCATGTCTTTGGAGGTGGGAGGAAGCCGGAGTACCCGGAGGGAGCCCACGCAGTCACGGGGAGAACATGCAAACTCCACACAGAAAGATCCCAAGCGCAGGATCGAACCCAGGACCTTCTTATTGTGAGGCAGACGTACTAACCCCTCCACCGTGCTGCCGTGCTCTCTATATTATATATAGAGAGATGTAAATATACACATATGTAGATATATATACATGTATATATAGATTTTTATAATATCTTTATATAATATATTCTGAATACATTTATAAATAAATAAATAAATATACACACTCTATATATAAGGATATTATTACATCAAATATATTCCAAACACATTTATAAATAAATAAATATATATACAGTATAAATATACAGTTATTGTTTAAAAACATATACATTTGTTAAATTTTGAAATAAATAAATATAAAAATACATCTATAAATTTCAAAATGTAACATATTCGAATGTCTTTAAAGAATAACATTATAATATATATATATATATTATTTCACCCTCACCTATGAACCCACGCCAGGAAACCAGCCAAAAAAGAACAGAAAACGAAACGACATCATCTGGTACAACCCCCCATACAGCAAAAACGTCTCAACTAACATTGGACACAAATTCCTCAATCTGATTGACAAACACTTTCCCAAAGACAACACCCTAAGAAAAGTATTCAACAAGAACAACATTAAATTGAGCTACAGCTGCATGAACAATATACGACAAATCATCTCAAACCACAACAAAACAATTGCAAATGAGCCGTCGGCCCCCGGACAGAGCGACTCCAAAACCAACAAAGGCTGTAACTGTCGAAAGAAACCTGATTGCCCTCTCAACGGGGGGTGCTTACAAACATCAGTTGTCTACCAATCTAAGGTAATACGCAAGGACATTAACACATCCGACACATATGTAGGATTAACCGAGGGAGAATTCAAAACCAGATGGAACAATCACAAGGCTTCTTTCAGGAACCAAAACCTGCGGAATACCACAGAACTCAGCAAACACATTTGGGACCTCAAAGACAATAATGTTGAATATTCAATAACATGGCAAATTCTTGCATCCAGCACACCTTACAATAGTGGTAATAAAAGATGCAACCTATGCTTGAAAGAGAAACCAAGAAAAACCGCGAATGATTTACAATTTAATGCAGAGAAAAGACGTTTGCAAATATGCTGTGATAAACTGTACTACTGTCTACTTTTTTATTTTTAAATTTGTTTATTGTATGGTAATTCTTTTTCTTATTCTCTACATTTCTCATACTGGCCTTTAAATCCAATTAATATTTTAATAAGTACATTATGGCCTATAGTAGTTTGAACTAGGGATGTCCCGATCCGATATTTGGATCGGATCGGCCGCCGATATTTGCCAAAAAATGCGTATCGGCAAGGCATGGGAAAATGCCGATCCAGATCCAGATCTAAAAAAAAACTCTGGTCCGTGTTTTCCAACGCACCGATTTAAATAATACATTCCACTTTTCTGCTGCTCCCTAATTTTCGTTTCGCATTTTCCAGCACACCTTCAACACATCCACAGGTCTGTGGATTCTCACGCAGTTGCTTTTAGCTGCTGGCATTACACGACAGGCTCTTCTCACTCTTTCCTGTGTATCCCTCTCACAGACAGCAAGCGCACCTTCTTACACACGTCACATACTGTCACGTCATACGTCACATAGGTATACGTCCTCTCCCAGCAGAGAGGTAGCAGCATGGCTAACGTTAGCTGTGATGCTAGCGCAGCCGTGTGACCAACGCTCCCTCTAAGGTGCTCGCCTGTGCAATTGCGCACTGTTTAAGCGTCCTCTGCGCATAGCAAATCTATGCCACGCACAACATCAAATAAAAAAATAAGCGCATAACAATTTTCGACACACGGACACGACAGAGAAAACAGTTTTCGTCATCATTGTTCAAATATTGTACAGTCTGTTGAGACGCTTATCTCCATTCGGTGCCACACGTCCGCACCATCAAAATGCAGAGGCAAAAATGTCCACAACACCGTATGAAAAAATTAGTGATTTTTTTAGTTGTGATTTCCTTCTCTGCATGAAAGTTTAAAAGTAGCATATATTAATGCAGTATGAAGAAGAATGTTTTAACGTAGACATGCAAGCCTTGAAAGAAAATTTTGAAAATCAAGACTACATTTCCTGCAAATGGGTGCATTTCTACCCTATATTTTAACTTTAGATTTATTCTCATATCAAACTATTTTGGCTGTCTTTTTGACACTTACATCCGGCGCCCCCCTCCACACCCTGGATTATAAATAATGTAAATAATTCAATGTGATTATCTTGTGTGATGACTGTATTATGATGATAGTATATATCTGTATCATGAATCAATTTAAGTGGACCCGACTTAAACAACTTGAAAAACTTATTGGGGTGTTACCATTTAGTGGTCAATTGTACGGAATATGTACTTCACTGTGCAACCTACTAATAAAAGTCTCAATCAATCAATCAAAACACATAGAATCATCATACTGCTGTGATTATATGCATCAAGTGTTCATTCAAGGCTATGGCAAAATATCGAGATATATATCATGTATCGCAATATGGCCTTAAAATATCTCAATATTAAAAAAAGGCCATATCGCCCAGCCCTAGTTCAATGATGCCATTTCTGTTTGTCATGTATAATTTTGTCTATTTTGTGTTTATCCTTGAATAAACAGGTCAGTTTCTTGTTACCAACCATTGTGTATTATTCAAACTCCCCTAATTCAGCTGGCTAGTTGTTATCAAGAGTACTAAAACCCTTTTCAACATGATTCTGACAACTAAGTAGGCTAAATAACTTTAAACTTTAATACATGCTCGGATAGGCCAGTATCGGTCAGTATCGGTATCGGATCGGAAGTGCAAAAACCTGGATCGGGACATCCGTAGTTTGAACAAATAACAAATAACAAATAAAGGCTGAAGAAAATATGAATAATTGAGTATGTAATATATATATGTTTTTTTGGTAAGATGACATTATTTGGCATTAGGAAAGGGACAAGCGGTAGAAAATGGATGGATGGATGGATGGATGGAACAAATGAGTGATGATATTCAAAGGACGTCCTAAGGGTTGATACAATAACCAAAAAGGTAGAGGGTGTCAACAAGCCTCTGGTAAGTCCCGAAACTAGTTTTGTAATGTAGGCCCGCATGAAACCACAAGTCTTTGTGTGTGAGTGGACAATAATAACAGAACAAACACGTGCTATGAGGGCTCTCTGTCCTCAAACTGAACGGTCAAGGATTTTGAGGTATGAATCCATGCAAACAAAATACAAAACATTAAATGGTGTTAAATACAGAAACTTTACCCATGATGCTGATCATTGCACTTGCAATGTTGAACCTCGATGTGACGCTGTTGTGGAGGAGACACTTGTAGTCCCCCGAGTGGTTCTTTGTGACGTTGCTGAGTACAAGCTGTGGGTCAGAGTGGGAGATGTCCGTCCCGTTCATCAGCCACTGGATCGTTGCCGTGGGCTTGGACTCGGCCGAGCATGACAGGGTGACGTTAGACCCTGTGATGTGGGTGTACTTTGAGGGGCTTACTGACACTTGTGGGTTCGTCGGACCGTCTGTGAAGAAACAGAGAAATAGTCTTTTTTCTGGGACAGCCACGTACATTTTCTATGTAAATATCAAAACTTACAGCTGATGTTAAAAAGGACTTGTGAACTGATTCCTTGGCTGATGCCGTTGGACACGTTACACCTGAACGGGCCCTGGTCGTAGCGGGTTACTTGGGCGATGGTCAGCTTGGAGCCGTCAGCGCTGATTTGAACGTTTCCGCCGGCCGTCACCTCGGAGGTGTCGTTTAGCCACTTAAACGATAAAGAAGTGCCCGTGATGTTGGTGCACGTGAGCACCAGTGTGTCGTTGAACTCCACGAGGTTGCTGCCGTTTGCAGCCAGGTTCACGCCCGTGATCGGTACTGGGGAGAAAATAGGTCCAAGATGTAAAACACAACAAGGGATAATTCCATAGAACCTGCTACTGCCTTATTGCAACACAATCTTTCACTTTGTCATCTTGGAGCCAATATTGCGGCAGAGTTGCAAGATTTACTGTACAATATTTTCTAATTAGGGAAGGTAAGAAGGGGAACCGGAGGGTGTGTTCTAACTATCGTGGGATCACACTTCTCAGCCTTCCCGGTAAGGTCTATTCAGGTGTACTGGAGAGGAGGCTACGCCGGATAGTCGAACCTCGGATTCAGGAGGAACAGTGTGGTTTTCGTCCTGGTCGTGGAACTGTGGACCAGCTCTATACTCTCGGCAGGGTCCTTGAGGGTGCATGGGAGTTTGCCCAACCAGTCTACATGTGCTTTGTGGACTTGGAGAAGGCATTCGACCGTGTCCCTCGGGAAGTCCTGTGGGGAGTGCTCAGAGAGTAAGGGGTATCGGACTGTCTGATTTTGGCGGTCCGCTCCCTGTATGATCAGTGTCAGAGCTTGGTCCGCATTGCCGGCAGTAAGTCGGACACGTTTCCAGTGAGGGTTGGACTCCGCCAAGGCTGCCCTTTGTCACCGATTCTGTTCATAACTTTTATGGACAGAATTTCTAGGCGCAGTCAAGGCGTTGAGGGGATCTGGTTTGGTGGCTACAGGATTAGGTCTCTGCTTTTTGCAGATGATGTGGTCCTGATGGCTTCATCTGGCCAGGATCTCCAGCTCTCACTGGATCGGTTCGCAGCCGAGTGTGAAGCGACTGGGATGAGAATCAGCACCTCCAAGTCCGAGTCCATGGTTCTCGCCCGGAAAAGGGTGGAATGCCATCTTCGGGTTCGGGAGGAGACCCTGCCCCAAGTGGAGGAGTTCAAGTACCTCGGAGTCTTGTTCACGAGTGAGGGAAGAGTGGATCGTGAGATCGACAGGCGGATCGGTGCGGCGTCTTCAGTAATGCGGACGCTGTATCGATCCGTTGTGGTGAAGAAGGAGCTGAGCCGGAAGGCAAAGCTCTCAATTTAGCGGTCGATCTACGTTCCCATCCTCACCTATGGTCATGAGCTTTGGGTTATGACCGAAAGGACAAGATCACGGGTACAAGCGGCCCAAATGAGTTTCCTCCGCCGGGTGGCGAGGCTCTCCCTTAGAGATAGGGTGAGAAGCTCTGTCATCCGGGGGGAGCTCAAAGTAAAGCCGCTGCTCCTCCACATCGAGAGGAGCCAGATGAGGTGGTTCGGGCATCTGGTCAGGATGCCACCCGATCGCCTCCCTCGGGAGGTGTTTAGGGCACGTCCGACCGGTAGGAGGCCACGGGGAAGACCCAGGACACGTTGGGAAGACTATGTCTCCCGGCTGGCCTGGGAACGCCTCGGGATCCCCCGGGAGGAGCTGGACGAAGTGGCTGGGGAGAGGAAAGTCTGGGCTTCCCTGCTTAGGCTGCTGCCCCCGCGACCCGACCTCGGATAAGCGGAAGAAGATGGATGGATGGATGGAATATTTTCTAATATCCTCGTTTTGGTGCCATTCATACAATGTAGTGTGTTCTGCTCATATTAAACGTGGTAATATAATCTAAGAAGGGACGACAATTGTCTTGGTCATCTTGTCTGCTAAATATGTAACTAGTAGCTTTGCCTGGACTTCGATTTAAACCACAAGGAAGCGCAACAATGTCTGGAATAATCCCATAATTACAACCTACTATAGACACAATTTAGGTATTGATATACTGTTATTTATTACCATAATGAAGCCTTGTTCTCTGAGCGTGAACTGCCCTAATCCAAAATGGCTCCCGAGTTGCTAGTTTTAAATCTAATCTGAAAATCCTGAACATAATCTGATACCCCTGTTTTGGTGTTGTACCTTTCAATTTAATTCAATCTGCTTCCATTTACACATGTGACGATAATACCTAAGACTGGATGGTCATTGTTTTGCTTATCTTTTCGGTCAAATATAGCTAATGTAGCTAGTAGAGACGCGCGGATAGGCAATTATTTCATCCGCAACCGCATCACAAAAGTCGTCAACCATCCGCATCCACCCGAACTAACATTTAATCAAAACCGCACCCGCCCGTTGTTATATATCTAATATAGACGATGCAAGGCATTAGTGAGGTTATAAAGCTTTTGCCTGTTAAAGAAAGGAGACTGATCCAATGGAGCAGAGACATTCAATGCGTGCCACGCTGTCACGGCCCAGACGCACACCAGTGCGCAATCATCTGGGAGCTGCGCTGAGCGCACCTCCAAGCGCGCTCGCGCCACTCAAACTGCTGCAGGCAGCTGCGTTCTATCTTGTTTTAACATCCTGTGGCACTCTTCTGGGATCACGGCGGACGAAACTGCTCATGCTCAGGGTGTTTGTGGAGGTTCGGGGGTTTTGCACAAATGTGATGCACCATGTTAGATGTCCCGGTTTTGTGACTGTCGTCGACATAAACAGCGTCGCAGCTCTTGCAAATCACGTAGCCAGCATTACTATCATCCTGATTTACAACCTCATAAAAACGAGTCCACGCTGAACTTTTCTGGCCTTTTTTTCCCCTGGTCTTTAGTATTCCCTTTTTTAGTTTGTCGCGTACCACGTTTGCTGCCGGCGTTGCCATCTCTTTTTTTTCTTCTTCTTCTGTTGTGGCATATGCTGCAGGTGCCTGCTCGTTTTTCGTATGTGGGTAACAACATTTAACTATGTATATATATTTCCGAAGTGGTTGAACTGCCACCCGCCTGAATCTATTTAAAATCTGATTTTTTTTTATTTCAACCGCCCGACCCGACCCGTGGATAAAATCAAATTTTTTTTTATTTCAACCGCCCGACCCGACCCGTGGATAAAATCAAATTTTTTTTTATTTCAACCGCCCGACCCGCGGATAATCCGCGGACTCCGCGGTTGTGTCCGCAAACCGCGCATCTCTAGTAGCTAGTAGCTTCACCTTTGATTGACAAAAATACAAGGAAGAACAACAATGTCTGGAATAATCTCATAACTACAACCTGCCATTGCTTGGTTTATCCTTATAAACAATAGACACAATATAGTTATTGATAAATTGTTATTTATAAGAATAATTGAGTAGAGATGGCCGATATCATCGGCCGATATCATCGGCCGATAAATGCTTTAAAATGTAATATCGGAAATTATCGGTATCGGTTTTTTTTTATTATCGGTATCATTTTTATTTTAAATTTATTTATTTATTAAATCAACATAAAAAACACAAGATACACTTACAATTAGTGCACCAACCCAAAAAACCTCATTCAAACAAAACACTCATTCACACAAAAGGGTTGTTTCTTTCTGTTATTAATATTGTGGTTCCTACATTATATATCAATATATATCAATACAGTCTGCAAGGGATACAGTCCGTAAGCACACATGATTGGTCCACTAATAGTACTAACCTTTAACACTTAATTTTACTCATTTTCATTAATTACTAGTTTCTATGTAACTGTTTTTATATTGTTTTACTTTCTTTTTTATTCAAGAAAATGTTTTCAATTTATTTATCTTTTTTTTTTTTTTATCTTCACCATACCTGGTTGTCCAAATTAGGCATAATAATGTGTTAATTCCACCACTGTATATATCGGTATCGGTAATTAAAGAGTTGGACAATATCGGAATATCGGATATCGGCAAAAAGCCATTATCGGACATCCCTACTTAAAACACAAGAAATCACAGCAATTCACAAAATAATCCATGTATATAGCAAACAAAACACAAACTTTTTGTCAAACTGATTTCCAATCAATTGAGCCATGTCCTCTTGAAATACCTCCAAAAGTGGCGGCCAAATTTTTCGGGAAAAGGCAAATATAGAGTTCATCCATCTTGCCATTTTCTACCGTTTGTCCCTTTCAGCAGGCCCGGCCCTAACCAATCTGGCGCCCTAGGCAAGATTTTAGGTGGCGCCCCCCCACATCGGCAGTGAAGTGTATATACTCACAAGAAACCGAATAGCTTTGTCTTTGACCTTTTTTTTTTTACTTACAACTATACCTAATATATAAAGGGGTGGAAAAGTGACTATTACCTGCAGGGCAAACATTAGCTAACCAGAAGGCAATAACAATGTAAACAAAAAACACCTGCTTAAAAGATCTAATACAAATGTCCCTGAGGAATGTAAGGTGAGTACTGTAATTACCTAACGTTACATTATTATTTTCCATAACAATTTAGCCCCCTCCACAATATTAACCCGACGTTAAAACAGAACTAGCTATGTATTGATTAGCAATTGCCGAATCATGTAACATTAGCTTAATGCTAAAAAGCCAGGTTACTATCACATTCTGTAACAGACAAATAATTTCATGTAGGCTAACGTTACCTACCTGCTAACTCTGTCTTTTCTCATTTCTACTCCTCTTCTTTTCTCTTTTTTCTTCCCTGGGCACCTGACAGTTTTGGCCGTTTTGACATCTTGTGTTGATTTTTTGATGTGGTGACGTCCAAAAAGAGTCATGATACGGGAAGGGAGGGGGCGCACTGTGCGGGGGGGGGCGTAATGTTGTAACAAATAATATTTCTATTAAATAGGCTTTACTTTGCATTTTAATTAACGTGGGATTATTTTTTGTATTTAGAAATAACAATACCAACTTTTTTTTCTTTTTTTTTTTCTCCAACATTTGTGGCACTTAGCATTTGCCTATACGGCCTATGCCACGGGCCGGCCCTGCCTTTCAGGGTTGCTGGGGTCTGGCCCCTATCCCAGCTTTCACTCAGGCGGAAGGCAGCTGGGTACACCCTGGACAAGTCGCCACCTCATCGCAGGGCCGACATAGATAGAGTTGTTAGACTTAAATCAGCACTAAGTTACTTTTCGACCTTCATAAAATATTTCCATAACTTTAAGGATGATACATGGCGATAGGTGGAATAATCCCACGAAATGCAAAAAAGACATCTGTTCGGAGCGATCCTAACCGCACAGCTCTACAATTTGCATCCCCAGAGGTCACTGCCTACGCCACTAAAGGTTGGTTGACCTTACCAATGCCAAATCCGACAGAAATGTTGTAAAATTCAATTCCATAGCGTCTTCCAGAGGTGTGGACTCGAGTCACATGACTTGGACTCGAGTCAGACTCGAGTCATGAATTTGATGACTTTAGACTCGACTTGACAAAATGTAAAAAGACTTGCAACTCGACTTAGACTTTAACATCAATGACTTGTGACTTCACTTGGACTTGAGCCTTTTGAATTGACATGACTTGACATGACTTGCTACTTTCCCCAAAACCCAAAGATGAAAAAGTTATTCGGGAGCGCTCCGTATTTTTCATTGTGTACTTGTCTATCAGCGTTGCGTGTGTCAGCTGGTGTGGTCTCAGTACAACAGCCAATCAAATTAGATCTACTTTGTTTTCATCACACAGCATTCATCCAATCAAATTGCAGGACAACCAACGAAGAAGACATGTCCAAACCACACGCCAGTGAACAAAAAATGATACCTAAAATAATTTCGTTTGGGTATAAAAATTACGAGGTGGTCAACACAAAACGGTTTGCAGTATGCAACACATGCGGTTCGAAAATTACTGATGGAGAGGCAACAACTTCCAACTTCGTCCGGCATTTGAAGTTGCACAAAGAACGGTAAGTTTTGAATGTAAGATAACGTTTATTGGCTAAGTAACGTGACTTTTATTTGCTGTGTAGTTAAATCAGTGAGGCTGTAAACTCACTGCTAACGTTATAACGTTATTGCAAACACGGGAATCTGTTGCAGTTCACTACCTTATTCATACTTTTTGTTCAGTGATTTTTTTTTAAGCAGGGTTACGTTAGTCAATATATCACACGTAACGTTAGACGGCGGTCAGCAGCACCGCGTATTTTAGCCACCTAAAAAAAGACAAAAATAGTAAAATAAAGGTCGGTTAAAATGTATACTATATTATGAATATGTGTACCGTTTTAGCTAGCTTTCTGACATACTGTTGGTTGTTTACCTCAGTGGTCCCCAACCATCGGGCCGCGGCCCGGTACTGGTCCGTGGATCGATTGGTATCGGGCCGCACAAGAAATATTTTTTTTTTCTTTTTTTAATTAAATCAACATAAAAAACACAAGATACACTTACAAGTAGTGCACCAACCCAAAACAACTCTCTCCCCCCTTTTGTTCTGGGCATTGAACATGAAGACTCTTCCTTCACTGTTCCGAGTGGCCATGAGAGTCTTGGCAGTGCCTGCCTCCAGTGCTCCAGTGGAGCGAGTTTTCAGCCATGGTGGCATCATACTACGCCCCCATCGTGCACAAATGACTGACAGACTCTTGGCTAATTTGGTCTTTTGCAAATGCAATGCAGCATAGGGCCCTGACATATAAAAAGTACAACTTTTTTGTTATGTTCACGTATACGTCATGCTTTTTCAATGTTAACACTTTTGTACAAATAAGTACATTTGCACTTTATTTTTCAATGTGTTTGTTCTGTAAAGGAATGAGTTCATGTTTAAAATGACTGGTTAATAGTGCTATTATAAAGTGCAATGTCAGCACAATTTTCTTCCCTGCAATTTAAAATGCACTTGTTTTAATAAATAAATACAGCGTTTGAAAAGCATACACAATCTGTGTTAATATATTAGTCTGTGGTTAAAAGGACTTGAAAGGACTCGAAACTCAAAATGCAGGACTTAGGACTTGACTTGAGACTTTCCAGTCTTGACTTTGGACTTGACTCGGGGCTTGCCTGTCTTGACTCGGGACTTGACTCGGACTTGAGGGCAAAGACTTGAGACTTACTTGTGACTTGCAAAACAATGACTTGGTCCCACCTCTGGCGTCTTCTTACCTTGGACTGACAGCACCAGCTGAGAAGCACCAGAAGTCACATCTTGTAGCGTGTACGTCCCAGAGTCTTCCAGCTTCACTGACGCTATCATCAAAGATGAGGTGGTTGAATTGAACCACACCCTGCCCGTCCAACTTGGGGTTGCGGTGCCATTCCCGAGAATGATTAGGACAACGAGTTCACTGTTGAAGAGCCATGCACCTGTGTTGACTTTGTTTAGGCTGGAAAATGTGACATTTTGACCCACAGGTATTGGGTTCTGAGAGGCGGATAGACCCTGGCCTTGTACGTCATCTGCAGACAAAAGGACAAACACTTTTAACAACAGTTATGATA
>NC_084551.2:1532500-1657500 GCF_033978685.3 Nerophis lumbriciformis
ATACACATTTATACACGTATATATAGAGATATATATATACACGTATATATAGATATATACATACATGTATGTGTATGTATATAAATGACGTTTATTTTTAACCCTGTCCAAAAAAAATTGCTAAAATGTTTGTCTTCAAGAAATATACCGAAGCGTATCCAACACATTTTATTCATACTACAAAGAAGGGTTTTAAATGTAGATTCAAGTCATCACAGGTCCCCTGTAATAATATTTGATAATATGTATATTTCAGGCAGAATTAATGTTATCAGATTGACAAAAAACTATAAATATAAAATCTATTCACAGCAGAGGTTTTCTTTGTCATTATAGAAAAACGAGAGAGGATATTATTTTGAACATAATGTCGCATGGTTGAATAACATTTTCCCCGAAGCAACATTCATTCAACAAACATTCCAAACAAAACAAAAAAAGAACTTGGGTTAATTAATATAATTTCAGGTTTTATTAGGTAAAACAGAAAGCTACAATAATACGTTCATCTTACAGAACACAACCGGTTGGCAAGAAAAACATGAAGGTTTTCAGTTACTGCATTTTTTATTTTTAGTAGGTATATCAGGGCCGGCCCGTGGCATAGGCCGTATAGGCAAATGCTAAGGGCGCCGTCCACCAGGGGGCGCCACGCCAGTGCCACAAATGTTGGAGAAAAAATAAATAAAATAAAAGTTGGTACTATTATTTCTAAATACAAAAAATAATCCCACGTTAATTAAAATGCAAAGTAAAGCCTATTTAATAGAAATATTATTTGTTACAACATTACGCCCCCCCACCCCTCCTCCCCCCGCACGGTGCGCCCCCTCCCTTCCCGTATCATGACTCTTTTTGGACGTCACCACATCAAAAAATCAACACAAGATGTCAAAACGGCCAAAACTGTCAGGTGCCCAAGGAAGAAAAAAGAGAAAAGAAGAGGAGGAGAAACGAGAAAAGACAGAGGTAGCAGGTAGGTAACGTTAGCCTACATGAAATGATTTGTCTGTTACAGAATGTGATAGTAACCTGGCTTTTTAG
Source organism: Nerophis lumbriciformis (assembly GCF_033978685.3). NCBI lineage: Eukaryota > Metazoa > Chordata > Actinopteri > Syngnathiformes > Syngnathidae > Nerophis > Nerophis lumbriciformis. The sequence goes on from NC_084551.2 coordinate 1,533,545, forward strand.
CAGTAAGATAATGTTACATGATTCGGCAATTGCTAATCTATAATCTGTTTTAACGTCGGGTTAATATTGTGGAGGGGGCTAAATTGTTATGGAAAATAATAATGTAACGTTAGGTAATTACAGTACTCCCACCTTACATTCCTTAGGGACATTTGTATTAGATCTTTTAAGCAGGTGTTTTTTGTTTACATTGTTATTGCCTTCTGGTTAGCTAATGTTTGCCCTGCAGGTAATAGTCACTTTTCCACCCCTTTACATATTAGATATAGTTGTAAGTAAAAAAAAAAGGTCAAAGACAAAGCTATTCGGTTTCTTGTGAGTATATACACTTCACTGCCGATGTGGGGGGGCGCCACCTAAAATCTTGCCTAGGGCGCCAGATTGGTTAGGGCCGGGCCTGAGGTATATGACCGCAAATTTGTCTTTTGGTTTCTCTTATTCCTGTCCTTTCGCTTCCTTTTTTTATTGTTTACTGTAATCACAAACCCGCATACAAGTATGGAAAAAAGCAAAAGGACTGAGGACTATTAATCCCCCTAACCACTAATATCAATTATATTTAAATGATATTTAACATTACAGAAAAAATAAAAAACAGCCGTAAAGAAGAAAAATGACTCTTACATCCTTAAATGAATTCAAGTTCAGCACATTTTTGAAAACTTAAACTGAAGCGAAGCAAAACCAGTTGGTGTTTACAGTTGATCTACCCACAAGCAATCGCTGTGTTTGTGGTCATGCAAAGCAGGTTTTCTTCACGCAATAGAGACCAGATTAATGTTTTATTAGTGAGAGAATGACATCATACAGAGACAGCCGACATTAAAAATACAATATTTCAGCTGGATCTAAATAGTTACATTGTTGGTTAATATTAATGATGTAGTATTTAAGCAGCAATTATGTTTTCTATATATTTCACAATATTGGACACACACAATATTGTTTCACCATGCATGGTTCAGAGGGGGCCACCAGCATCTGTGAAAGACAAGCAGTCGTTTTTTTTTGTTTTTTTTGAAAGCATAGCATTCTGTCATAATACTGTTCTGTCCTTGCTGGCCACTTGACACCCCTGGGACACAATTGTTGTGAGTCTCTCAGATACCTTGTTCAGAACAAACACACAATTCAATTTCCAGGAAAAAAAAGACCTTATTGTTACAATTGAATACGTTCCAATGAAAGAGTTGTATTATTAGAAAGTCAGACAGGATTCAGTTTGGCTTATATGCAAATATTCTCATTCATCCAGGTCATTGTTATCTAAGAGCATTGAATCAATCTGCTCAGATTGTCTCAGAAAATGTTTCGCCTCTCATCTGAGCAGCAGTTCATGGTCGCAAATTGAAGTAAAACAGCTCTCGCCTGAGAGTCTGGCGCAGGGTACAAAGTACTTCTTCTACAAAAGGAGGCAGAATCAGGCTAAGATGGTTTCACTCTTATTGTGGACGACAGTTGTTAAACTACAAAGGACCTGATCTACTAAAGGTATGTGTGTATTAAAACACGTTCAAACTCAATACTGCACACAAAGTTGATCAACTAAGCTTGTGTGCACAAGATTAAGGGCCTGATTTACTAAGGCTATGTGTACACTAAGCCGGATAACCCCTTAAACAAATAATTATTTAGCCTAAGCCCCGTTTCAGCCACACTAAAACATTGTTTAAGGCAGGGGTGCTCACACTTTTTCTGCAGGCGAGCTACTTTTCAATTGATCAAGTCGTGGGGATCTACCTCATTCATATACAGGTAAAAGCCGGTAAATTAGAATATTTTGAAAAACTTGATTTATTTCAGTAATTGCATTCAAAAGGTGTAACTTGTACATTATATTTATTCATTGCACACAGACTGATGCATTCAAATGTTTATTTCATTTAATTTTGATGATTTGAAGTGGCAACAAATGAAAATCCAAAATTCCGTGTGTCACAAAATTAGAATATTACTTAAGGCTAATACAAAAAAGGGATTTTTAGAAATGTTGGCCAACTGAAAAGTATGAAAATGAAAAATATGAGCATGTACAATACTCAATACTTGGTTGGAGCTCCTTTTGCCTCAATTACTGCGTTAATGCGGCGTGGCATGGAGTCGATGAGTTTCTGGCACTGCTCAGGTGTTATGAGAGCCCAGGTTGCTCTCATAGTGGCCTTCAACTCTTCTGCGTTTTGGGGTCTGGCATTCTGCATCTTCCTTTTCACAATACCCCACAGATTTTCTATGGGGCTAAGGTCAGGGGAGTTGGCGGGCCAATTTAGAACAGAAATACCATGGTCCGTAAACCAGGCACGGGTAGATTTTGCGCTGTGTGCAGGCGCCAAGTCCTGTTGGAACTTGAAATCTCCATCTCCATAGAGCAGGTCAGCAGCAGGAAGCATGAAGTGCTCTAAAACTTGCTGGTAGACGGCTGCGTTGACCCTGGATCTCAGGAAACAGAGTGGACCGACACCAGCAGATGACATGGCACCCCAAACCATCACTGATGGTGGAAACTTTACACTAGACTTCAGGCAACGTGGATCCTGTGCCTCTCCTGTCTTCCTCCAGACTCTGGGACCTCGATTTCCAAAGGAAATGCAAAATTTGCATGGTTGGGTGATGGTTTGGGGTGCCATGTCATCTGCTGGTGTCGGTCCACTCTGTTTCCTGAGATCCAGGGTCAACGCAGCCGTCTACCAGCAAGTTTTAGAGCACTTCATGCTTCCTGCTGCTGACCTGCTCTATGGAGATGGAGATTTCAAGTTCCAACAGGACTTGGCGCCTGCACACAGCGCAAAATCTACCCGTGCCTGGTTTACGGACCATGGTATTTCTGTTGTAAATTGGCCCGCCAACTCCCCTGACCTTAGCCCCATAGAAAATCTGTGGGGTATTGTGAAAAGGAAGATGCAGAATGCCAGACCCAAAAACGCAGAAGAGTTGAAGGCCACTATCAGAGCAACCTGGGCTCTCATAACACCTGAGCAGTGCCAGAAACTCATCGACTCCATGCCACGCCGCATTAACGCAGTAATTGAGGCAAAAGGAGCTCCAACCAAGTATTGAGTATTGTACATGCTCATATTGTTCATTTTCATACTTTTCAGTTGGCCAACATTTCTAAAAATCCCTTTTTTGTATTAGCCTTAAGTAATATTCTAATTTTGTGACACACGGAATTTTGGATTTTCATTTGTTGCCACTTCAAATCATCAAAATTAAATGAAATAAACATTTGAATGCATCAGTCTGTGTGCAATGAATAAATATAATGTACAAGTTACACCTTTTGAATGCAATTACTGAAATAAATCAAGTTTTTCAAAATATTCTAATTTACTGGCTTTTACCTGTATATAATTTATATTTACTTATTTATGAAATATATGTTTTTGTTAACAAGTTAAAGGTGTTGGAATAATTGTTTGTAAGTTATCACAAAAGAAACGTTGTATTATGAATGCTGTCTTTCGAGGCCTAACAAGAGGAAGAAGGCTCGTGAAACGCCACTGTGATTTCAACACGGACAGATGGCAGGATCTGCTCAACTTCCAGAGGAACTCTCTTTGAAGTGTTAAACGAACTCTCTCTGAAGTATTTCACAAACTCTCTTCCAACTATTTGGTAACCGAGGTCAACGCTATTTACGACCCGCTGCCCTCTTGAAGTTGCTGTGGTCAGGAGACGGGAGGGGTTATCCATTGTCCTCCAACACCTGCCCCAGCTGGATCCAGGAAGAGCCCAAGCCCGAGAAATCCTCTTCTTGGACTTCAAAGCGACCGAAAACAATGACTGTTTTACATACTCCCCATTCCTGCTGTGACATGTGTTGGTGCGTGAACATTGAACATCTGAATAAAGGAGGTGACGGAAACCTTCTTCGTCAGAGCGTGGTGCAGGACTGCACAGAGAGTGCAGTGGCCATGTCTCTCCTCAATATTGAGTCCAAATTGAATTCTGTCTCTGTTTGATTCCTTGCCTTTTGTCTTGTTTAATAGATGTCCTCAGTGTTTGAACGTGACAAAAGGTGTTTAATGATAATGCAAGCATGTTTAACACATATAGTTAATATTGTTAATACATTAAAGGTGTTTAATGATAATACAAGTATGTTTAATACATATAGTTAATATTGTTAACAAGTTAAAGGTGTTTAAAGATAATGCAAGCATGTTTAACACATATAGTTAATATTGTTAACAAGTTAAAGGTGGTTAAAAATAATACAATCATGTTTAACACAAATAGTTAATATTGTTAACAACTTAAAGGTGGTTAAAGATAAAACAAGCATGTTTAACACATATAGTTAATATTGTTAACAACTTAAAGGTGGTTAAAGATAAAACAAGCATGTTTAACACATATAGTTAATATTGTTAACAACTTAAAGGTGGTTAAAGATAATACATGCATGTTTAACACATATAGATTCCTTTCTTTCATGAAGACAAGAATATAAGTTGGTGTATTACCTGATTCTGATGACTTGCATTGATTGGAATCAGACAGTGGTGATGATAACGTCCGCATTTTCGAATGGAGGAGAAAAAAAGTCCTCCTTTCTGTCCAATACCACATGAAAGTGGTTGGTTTTTGGCATCTTATTTGTCCAGCTTCCGTACTCCTTTGTATACACTTTACAAGAAATACATAGTGGGCAAACTCCGTAGCTTGCTAGCTTGTGCACGCCAGCTTTCTGAGACTCTTATTTTGGTAGCGCAGGCAGGATGAAGCAGAGCTTTTATTGTGCAACTGTGCAGTCGGTCTTTGGAGTTTTGACGACAGGTACGGCGCCAGAGTCTGTTGAAATAAAGTGTTTCTCGCCTTCCAGTCGGTAATTTTAATGAGCTGGCAGCAGCCAGCGTCATCTCAGAAGACCCTCGGGTGCCGTGAATGTCAATCAAGTGACGAAAGTGACGTCATAGTGAAGATTAATGATCGCTCATTTTTAGGACTATTTTTTTAATGCCTGGCTGGTGATCGACTGACACACCCTCCGAGATCGACCGGTAGATCGCGATCGACGTAATGAGCACCCGTGGTTTAAGGTAACCCTCCTTGGATAATTTTTTACACGGGTAAGTGCGCCGTGTATTTCTTGAATCTCCGGCTCTTAGCTATGTATGGACTCATCGATCGTTTACAAACTGAGTTCGAAGAGGAAGTGAAGTCAGAAAGACCGCACACCACACAGGAAGTGATGTCAGAAACAACGCACCCCAGCCAGCTTCAGAACAACTGAAGCTAACCACTGGAAAGATGGAGGCGAGTCATCCAGACATGCCCGTGGTTTCTCCTTCTTCTACATGTACAGACGCTTGTGGAAATCACACATGCATACATTAAGAGAAGGAAACGTGCGATTGCAGCTATTTGGGATACAACACTTCTCAGACGGCAAGAGAACTTTGGAATGTCCAGGTCCAGCTGTGATTCTACTTAACGAAAAACTCCGTCCATTTGTCGAAGGGGAGACAACGTAGCGTGTGCTTTGTATTACCTGGCCGTCGAGAGAAGACTACGGAAAACATCGAATGCATTTGGACCGGCAAAGCAGACTGTATCAGTTATTGTCCGCCATGTATGTCGTGGACTCAACGTCTAGGTCCAGAGTATATAAAGTCACCAAAATCGAATGGGCAATGAAGGTGAAGACAAAAGAGTGAGGAGTGTCCTGACCAGATATGTAGATCCCGAGATTCCATCCATCCATCCATCTTCTTCCGCTTATCCGAGGTCGGGTCGCGGGGGCAGCAGCCTAAGCAGGGAAGCCCAGACTTCCCTCTCCCCAGCCACTTCGTCCAGCTCTTCCTGTGGGACCCCGAGGCGTTCCCAGGCCAGCCGGTAGACATAGTCTTCCCAACGTGTCCTGGGTCTTCCCCGCGGCCTCCTACCGGTCGGACGTGCCCCAAACACCTCCCTAGGGAAGCGTTCGGGTGGCATCCTGACCAGATGCCCGAACCACCTCATCTGGCTCCTCTCCATGTGGAGGAGCAGCGGCTTTACTTTGAGCTCCTCCCGGATGGCAGAGCTTCTCACCCTATCTCTAAGGGAGAGCCCCGCCACCCGGCGGAGGAAACTCATTTGGGCCGCTTGTACCCGTGATCTTGTCCTTTCGGTCATAACCCAAAGCTCATGACCATAGGTGAGGATGGGAACGTAGATCGACCGGTAAATTGAGAGCTTTGCCTTCCGGCTCAGCTCCTTCTTCACCACAACGGATCGATACAGCGTCCGCATTACTGAAGACGCCGCACCGATCCGCCTGTCGATCTCACGATCCACTCTTCCCTCACTCGTGAACAAGACTCCGAGGTACTTGAACTCCTCCACTTGGGGCAAGATCTCCTCCCCAACCCGGAGATGGCACTCCACCCTTTTCCGGGCGAGAACCATGGACTCGGACTTGGAGGTGCTGATTCTCATCCCAGTCGCTTCACACTCGGCTGCGAACCGATCCAGTGAGAGCTGAAGATCCTGGCCAGATGAAGCCATCAGGACCACATCATCTGCAAAAAGCAGAGACCTAATCCTGTAGCCACCAAACCAGATCCCCTCAACGCCCTGACTGCGCCTAGAAATTCTGTCCATAATTGAGATTGATTGATGTAAAATGTTCTTTATCACATTGTTTACGTGTCTAATAAAGTTTTGATTAATTTATGATGGCTTAAACGACCATTGTGTGTGTGTGGACAAGGATAAGGTTAGGTGGGATTTACCCTGGATAACCTTTATAAACGGGGCCTTAGATCCAAATACCACGAGGTGAACAACATGAGCAATCTGTAAAACAGCGTGTCCTATTACTGGACGCGTTGTGTGTGATCTACTAACGCTGCATGTACAATTGAAAAGTGGTGCAGACCGCCTTATTTAAATGAGGACTTTGCGTGCATTTGGGGCTTTCACCACGGAGACGGACGATCATTTCTTGGACATTCACGTTATCATGGCCGTTTCCAGGGCCGGCCCGTGGCATAGGCCGCATAGGCAAATGCTAAGGGCGCCGTCCATCAGGGGGCGCCACGCCAGTGCCACAAATGTTGGAGAAAAAAAATTTTAAAAAATAAGTTGGTACTATTATTTCTAAATACAAAAAATAATCCCACGTTAATTAAAATGCAAAGTAAAGCCTATTTAATAGAAATATTATTTGTTACAACATTACCCCCCCCCCCCCCCCTCCTCCCCCCGCACGGTGCGCCCCCTCCCTTCCCGTATCATGACTCTTTTTGGACGTCACCACATCAAAAAATCAACACAAGATGCCAAAACTGTCAGGTGCCCAGGGAAGAAAAAAGAGAAAAGAAGAGGAGGAGAAACGAGAAAAGACAGAGGTAGCAGGTAGGTAACGTTAGCCTACATGAAATTATTTGTCTGTTACAGAATGTGATAGTAACCTGGCTTTTTAGCATTAAGCTAATGTTACATGATTCGGCAATTGCTAATCAATACATAGCTAGTTCTGTTTTAACGTCGGGTTAATATTGTGGAGGGGGCTAAATTGTTATGGAAAATAATAATGTAACGTTAGGTAATTACAGTACTCCCACCTTACATTCCTCAGGGACATTTCTTTCTTTCTTTAGTTTATTTGGAACATGAACACACTTACATCATAATACATCACACAATTTCATATCATTTCATTTTACATCATGCACGAAAAGGAGTAGGAAGAAGCAAAGCTTATTTAATCCTACCCCTTTCCCATTTCAAAGCGTTTACAAATATATAGAATCATTTACTGACCTTTTTATATAATAAAATAACATCTATGAATTAGTATACAACAGTTTTGTAAAATGTAATTAATTAATTAATTCAGTCATTATTAACATACTGAGATGAAGAATATCTTATTTTCAATAAGGTTGAAAGTATTTCTCATAATTCTTCTTCTTTGTACTCTGTAAGCACTATTATTTTGAACAACCTCTTAAACTGGATCATATCAGTACAATTTTTTACTTCTTTACTTAATCCATTCCATCATTTAATTCCACATACTGATATGCTAAAAGTTCTAAGTGTTGTACGTGCATATAAATGTTTGTATTAGATCTTTTAAGCAGGTGTTTTTTGTTTACATTGTTATTGCCTTCTGGTTAGCTAATGTTTGCCCTGCAGGTAATCGTCACTTTTCCACCCCTTTATATATTAGGTATAGTTGTAAGTAAAAAAAAAAGGTCAAAGACAAAGCTATTCGGGTTCTTGTGAGTATATACACTTCACTGCCGATGTGGGGGGGCGCCACCTAAAATCTTGCCTAGGGCGCCAGATTGGTTAGGGCCGGGCCTGGCCGTTTCGCTATGTTTTCTAACAAGCAGGAGACATCCACCCCTTTTTATGAGCATGTTAGAAGCAGTCGTGCGGTGCCTATGTTGACAAACATTTTTTATTTACTGCTGAATGTGTATGGGAGAGAGGCAGCATTTACTCTGCTCACTATGCAAAAAATGCATACTAAAAAAACATAATAAATCACTTTTTTTTTTTTTAATTTTAATTTTTTTTATTTTTTTTTATTTATTTTTGTGTCACATTGATAAATCACATTGAGCGTGCTAAACGATTATATTTGCATTTTCTCCCATTACTGTGGGCATTTTGATGATCAGCATATAATTTGCATATTAATGAAGACACAGATGCAAAATGCACGCCTTATTCGGCCCACTTAAGAGACGCAATGCCATACTTGCCAACCCTCCCGGATTTTCTGGGAGACTCCCGAAATTCAGCGCCTCTCCCGAAAACCTCCCGGGACAAATTTTCTCCCGAAAAACTCCCGAAATTCAGGCGGAGCTGGAGGCCACGCCCCCTCCAGCTCCATGCGGACCTGAGTGACGTGTTGACAACACACAACAACAGCGTCTACCGTAAAGCAGTTCGTCTGCCGTAAACGGCAATGTTGTGACACTTTTAAACAGGACAATACTGCCATCTACTGTACATGCATATGTGACCCACCCATAATGTGTCACATTTTTGTGTTGATTTATTTATTTTATTTTGTGGTTTGAATTCGTTTTTGGAGCTGTCATTACACATTTATCAGTATTCACATTGGTCAGTAGGGGGCAGTAGGGCGTTTCTTCCCAATTGAATGCGATCACCTGCAGACCGGAAGTGTCTTGTCATTCTGATGAGCGCAACCAGTCTGTGAACAATTGAAACGTCCTGTGTGCTTTTTCCTCCTGTATAACAGGTTAGTTTTGGTGAATCAACTCACTGAATAATATCCATGTGATCTTTATAAGTTTAAGTACACATTCTGATGGTGGAGCCTAACTCTAAAGTGTTTGTGAGTTGTAGTTTGTATTTGTGAATGAATCCAGTGCACAGCTGCAGTAATCAATACAAAATGGCGACGTGAGTGCGCAATGTTTGTATAGGAACTTCTGATCCTAATTCAGACTCCCAAATTAGAGTTCCTGTTTTCTTATTTGTTTTTATAATGTATATTTGTATAATGTGTGTGTTCTGAAATAGTGACAGAAAATAGAACAAGGATGGACAATTCAACCCTTAACTAAACAATGAGTAGATGAGTGTTATGTGTGTGTATATGTGTAAATAAATGAACACTGAAATTCAAGTATTTATTTTATTTATATATATATATATATATATATATATATATATATATATATATATATATATATATATATATATATATATATATATATATATATGTATGTGTGGGAAAAAAATCACAAGACTATTTCATCTCTACAGGCCTGTTTCATGAGGGGGTTCCCTCAATCATCAGGAGATTTTAATGGGAGCATTCACATACCATGGTTTATATAGGGCACAGAGTGGGTGGGTACAGGCTGGCGTAGGGGCGTGGTGATTGGCTCATGTGTTACCTAGGAGGTGTTTCCGTCTGTGGCGGCATGCTGTTACAATTTCGCTGCGCTTGTTGAGGGATGACAGGTCTGGACGGTAAATAATAAACAGTTTCTCTTTCAAGCATAGGTTGCATCTTTTATTACCACTATTGTAAGGTGTGCTGGATGCAAGAATTTGCCATGTTATTGAATATTCAACATTATTGTCTTTGAGGTCCCAAATGTGTTTGCTGAGTTCTGTGGTATTCCGCAGGTTTTGGTTCCTGAAAGAAGCCTTGTGATTGTTCCATCTGGTTTTAAACTCTCCCTCGGTTAATCCTACATATGTGTCGGATGTGTTAATGTCCTTGCGTGTTACCTTAGATTGGTAGACAACTGATGTTTGTAAGCACCCCCCGTTGAGAGGGCAATCAGGTTTCTTTCGGCAGTTGCAGCCTTTGTTGGTTTTGGAGTCGCTCTGTCCGGGGGCCGACGGCTCATTTGCAATTGTTTTGTTGTGGTTTGAGATAATTTGTCGTATATTGTTCATACAGCTGTAGCTCAATTTAATGTTGTTCTTGTTGAATACTTTTCTTAGGATGTTGTCTTTGGGAAAGTGTTTGTCAATCAGATTGAGGAATTTGTGTCCAATGTTAGTTGAGACGTTTTTGCTGTATGGGGGGTTGTACCAGATGTTGTATGTAGGATTAACCGAGGGAGAGTTCAAAACCAGATGGAACAATCACAAGGCTTCTTTCAGGAACCAAAACCTGCGGAATACCACAGAACTCAGCAAACACATTTGGGACCTCAAAGACAATAATGTTGAATATTCAATAACATGGCAAATTCTTGCATCCAGCACACCTTACAATAGTGGTAATAAAAGATGCAACCTATGCTTGAAAGAGAAACTGTTTATTATTTACCGTCCAGACCTGTCATCCCTCAACAAGCGCAGCGAAATTGTAACAGCATGCCGCCACAGACGGAAACACCTCCTAGGTAACACATGAGCCAATCACCACGCCCCTACGCCAGCCTGTACCCACCCACTCTGTGCCCTATATAAACCATGGTATGTGAATGCTCCCATTAAAATCTCCTGATGATTGAGGGAACCCCCCCTCATGAAACAGGCCTGTAGAGATGAAATAGTCTTGTGATTTTTTTCCCACACATACATATATATATATATATATATATATATATATATATATATATATATATATATATATACTGTAACTAGTAGCTATATATATATATATATACTGTAACTAGTAGCTATATATATATATATATATATATATATATATAGCTAGAATTCACTGAAAGTCAAGTATTTCTTATATGTATATATATCTTAACCACGCCCCCCACCTCCCGAAATCGGAGGTCTCAAGGTTGGCAAGTATGCGCAATGCTCTTTGCAAATGTTTAGTAGATCAGCTTTGCGTGTGCAATCAGGTTTGCACGTGTTTTAGTACACACAAATCTTTAGTAAATCAGGCGCTAAGTCTCTCTAACGAGCAAAATAGAGAACGTGTAGCATCTACTGTACTATGAAATAACATGTTTTTCCAAATTGTTTGCTCCTGGGAGCAGCCAGTTCTGGTAAATAGTGATCCATCATTGTGAACAGGGAATAAAGTATGGCCATTAAGCGATGCCAAGCCACATTCTGCACGTGTTACAACAACGTGGCTTCGTAGTAAAAGAGTGCGGGTCCTAGTCTGGCCCGCCTGTAGTTCAGACTTGTCTCCCGTTGAAAATGTGTGGCGCATTATGAAGCCTAAAATACGACAACGGAGACCCCGGACTGTTGAACAACTTAAGCTGTACATCAAGCAAGAATGGGAAAGAATTCCACCTGAAAAGCTTAAAAAATTGGTCTCCTCAGTTCCCAAACGTTTACTGAGTGTTGTTAAAAGGAAAGGCCATGTAACACAGTGGTAAAAATGCCCCTGTGCCAACTTTTTTGCAATGTTTTGCTGACATTAAATTCTAAGTTAATGATTATTTGCAAAAAAAAAATAAGTTTCTCTGTTCAAACATTATAAAATCTTGTCTTTGCAGTCTATTCAATTGAATATAAGTTGAAAAGGATTTGCAAATCATTGTATTCTGTTTTTATTTACGATTTACACAACGTGCCAACTTCACTGGTTTTGGGTTTTGTATAGCAGTTTAACGGACACCTATTAATATTTATTTTATGGTTTTATCATGCGTTTATGAACATTTTTCATTATGTCGAATGAGGCTCGGTCTCACTTGCCGACCCTGACCGCACATCCCTATTTGAAAATAGCCCTGTGAGAAATTCATAGTACGTTTATGACCCTGCCTCTCCGAATCGTCCAAATCCAAACGATACCCAACCCTATCGCTGTGTCCTGAATAAAAGGCTCGTACTAATGTTTTGTGGGATTGTGGGAGGCGACTGATAGGGATGATGTTCGAAACCGGTTCTCCCGGTTGTTCGATAAAAAAAGAACCGATTCCATGGACTTGAATCCCTTTTTGAGAACCGGTTCCCGTTAACGAGGCCACTATAGTAAAGAAAAATAGTTGGTTCTTTATTCGAATCCCTGGGAACGAATCCCGTCCCACAGGAAATGCCCTGTGGGCCGGCAATGTTATGCCCATTTGATTGTAGACTCTTACTGACACCTTGTGGCGATATGAAAATACTATGCGTCATTAGTTTGGGCACTTCCGGGTCGGTGACGTCAGTTCAGTTCATGAGACAATTGAGAAGTAGACAAGTTGTGTTAGCTCTTACAAGCCTTGGAAAAGTTAAAGTCTGTAAGTAAACTGTTTAACTTGTTTATGTAACTCAATATTAAGGTGGAAAGTGGTTAAATTTGATACTAAGATGTTTATTGAAAAACGATTTTTGTGCACTGTTTCAATGGATGTTTTGAAGACTTAAAATGGCTGCCAGTCGTGTATTTCCACCATCGAAATAATTTTTTGGAAGAAGAATTGTTGATTGATGACTGTGGTGTTCTTAGTGTCATAGTGTGTGTAGTTTGTATGTTCCAATAGCAGCAGAAGTGCACTTTTTGGAGAGCTGTATTATTTTCAGTTTTGTGCCCAAGGGACTGATTTTATTTAACACTATATTATTATTTATACACCTATAGTGATCACAGAGACAGGTTGTTTTTGTGTTGCTGTATATATTTGTTTTTCTGAAAAATCCCACTTAATATACTTTGGGTAACAACATACCTGCCAACATTTGAAATCAGAAAAACCTAGTAGCCAGGGTCCAGGGGCCGCAGACCCCGGTAGGTCCAGGACAAAGTCCTGGTGGGGGGTTCAGGTTCGCCCCCCGACGCAAAATGATTATTAGCATTCAGACAGGTTAAAATGTTGCTAAAACCATCACTTTTCTATCAGTCACAGTGACTTTTCAAAACAAAAATATTACAGCAAAATTCATATGGGTTGATTGACATGTTTATTCTGTAAGCTAACTTCAATAGTTTGAAATTATTTTGACAGTTAATGCCAGTTATCCTGTCAACCTTTCACAAGACTTCAATTTGTTAATTGAAAGTATAAACACTTTTTACAGTAAACAAATGGTAAAACAGTACTAAACAATTCCATAAAAAAAAATTGGTGTCATTATTAACTTTCTGTCCAAGCTTGTATAATCTACTGCCTTGTTCAATTGTAAAAAATATTCTGTGCCTAAAATTCACATTTCTATCACAATTATCATACTGTAAACATGGTAAGCTAACTTCATTAAAATTAATAGTCCTGTCAATAGCATGGAATTACAATTCAAATGTAGTTTTTTTGTAAGCCTTTCAAAACCCTAACCCTAACCCTAACCCTAACCCTAACCCTAACCCTAACCCTAACCCTAACCCTAACCCTAACCCTATTTTTTATCACTGCAACCGTAACCCGGAATAGGTTGATGAAAACCGTACTAATTACGGGAAAACCGGAGTAGTTGGCAGGTATGTGACTGTGGTGTTCTTAGTGTCATAGTGTGTGTAGTTTGTACGTTCCAATAGCAGCAGAAGTGCACTTTTTGGAGAGCTGTATTATTTTCAGTTTTGTGCCCAAGGGACTGATTTTATTTAACACTATATTATTATTTATACACCTATAGTGATCACAGAGACAGGTTGTTTTTGTGTTGCTGTATATATTTGTTTTTCTGAAAAATCCCACTTAATATACTTTGGGTAACAACAGTCAATATTTATTTATTTTATATTTTTAGGGGGGTAACAGTCAATATTTATTTATTTTATTTTTTTCTTATAAAATAAAAGTGAGCTTTTGTTAAACCAAATATTGTGTTTTTTTCCATATACAACAACCTATCTGGGTTCGATAAGAGAATCGATAAGGTATCGGTTCGATAGGAGGATTCGATAATGGGCCCGAACTCGATAATTTCTTATCAAACATCATCCCTAGCGACTGATGATATTCAAGGTAATATCAAATATACAGGTAAAAGCCAGTAAATTAGAATATTTTGAAAAACTTGATTTATTTCAGTAATTGCATTCAAAAGGTGTAACTTGTACATTATATTTATTCATTGCACACAGACTGATGCATTCAAATGTTTATTTCATTTAATTTTGATGATTTGAAGTGGCAACAAATGAAAATCCAAAATTCCGTGTGTCACAAAATTAGAATATTACTTAAGGCTAATACAAAAAAGGGATTTTTAGAAATGTTGGCCAACTGAAAAGTATGAAAATGAAAAATATGAGCATGTACAATACTCAATACTTGGTTGGAGCTCCTTTTGCCTCAATTACTGCGTTAACGCGGCGTGGCATGGAGTCGATGAGTTTCTGGCACTGCTCAGGTGTTATGAGAGCCCAGGTTGCTCTGATAGTGGCCTTCAACTCTTCTGCGTTTTTGGGTCTGGCATTCTGCATCTTCCTTTTCACAGATTTTCTATGGGGCTAAGGTCAGGGGAGTTGGCGGGCCAATTTAGAACAGAAATACCATGGTCCGTAAACCAGGCACAGGTAGATTTTGCGCTGTGTGCAGGCGCCAAGTCCTGTTGGAACTTGAAATCTCCATCTCCATAGAGCAGGTCAGCAGCAGGAAGCATGAAGTGCTCTAAAACTTGCTGGTAGACGGCTGCGTTGACCCTGTATCTCAGGAAACAGAGTGGACCGACACCAGCAGATGACATGGCACCCCAAACCATCACCCAACCATGCAAATTTTGCATTTCCTTTGGAAATCGAGGTCCCAGAGTCTGGAGGAAGACAGGAGAGGCACAGGATCCACGTTGCCTGAAGTCTAGTGTAAAGTTTCCACCATCAGTGATGGTTTGGGGTGCCATGTCATCTGCTGGTGTCGGTCCACTCTGTTTCCTGAGATCCAGGGTCAACGCAGTCGTCTACCAGCAAGTTTTAGAGCACTTCATGCTTCCTGCTGCTGACCTGCTCTATGGAGATGGAGATTTCAAGTTCCAACAGGACTTGGCGCCTGCACACAGCGCAAAATCTACCCGTGCCTGGTTTACGGACCATGGTATTTCTGTTCTAAATTGGCCCGCCAACTCCCCTGACCTTAGCCCCATAGAAAATCTGTGGGGTATTGTGAAAAGGAAGATGCAGAATGCCAGACCCAAAAACGCAGAAGAGTTGAAGGCCACTATCAGAGCAACCTGGGCTCTCATAACACCTGAGCAGTGCCAGAAACTCATTGACTCCATGCGACGCCGCGTTAACGCAGTAATTGAGGCAAAAGGAGCTCCAACCAAATATTGAGTATTGTACATGCTCATATTTTTCATTTTCATACTTTTCAGTTGGCCAACATTTCTAAAAATCCCTTTTTTGTATTAGCCTTAAGTAATATTCTAATTTTGTGACACACGGAATTTGGGATTTTCATTTGTTGCCACTTCAAATCATCAAAATTAAATGAAATAAACATTTGAATGCATCAGTCTGTGTGCAATGAATAAATATAATGTACAAGTTACACCTTTTGAATGCAATTACTGAAATAAATCAAGTTTTTCAAAATATTCTAATTTACTGGCTTTTACCTGTATATATCAAATCTTACCGAGCATTGCCAGGAGGAATCCGAGCCATGGCATCATGGGAACGAGCCACACGTGAAAGGCATGTTGTTTCAATGCTGATGTGTGCGACTCTGCAGACAAACGGATACATTACCCACTGAATTATATCGCTTCACTTTCCAATCAACTCACTGCTGATCACAACGTCTTTGGTGATGTTGCTGCTTCTGTTGGTCTCATTGTTGTAGGCCAGACATCCGTAGGGGCCGCTCTGGTCCTGGCTGACATCAAACAGCTTCAGCGAAGGACCCGTGGAGTTTAGAAGTTGGCCCCTGAAAGCCCACTGCAGCAGAGCAGGAGGACTGGACTGAGCCGAGCAGAGCATGGTCAGGTTGGATCCGGTCAGAAAGGAAGTCGCGTTGCCGTTGACGGCGAGGACCATGTTGTCGGGGCCGTCTGAGGAGGAAAAAGGAGACTTTCAAGCGCTGTGGATTAGAACTTCAGGGCTTGAAGTGAATCACTCACAGGTGATGGTGAAGGTTAAAAAATCGCTGGTGCCGTTGCTGACGGGATTGAACGCAAAGCACCTGAAGGGTCCACGGTCGTGGCGGGTAACGCCAACGATGGAGAGCGTGGCGTTTTCATCAGTGAGCGCAACTCTTTCATTGGCGACGACCTCGGAGCTGCCATTCAGCCACAGGAACGACGGCGATGAGCCTGAGGAGGCGGAGCACGTCACCACCACTGTGGACAACTCCGACAGGTCCGTTTGATTGACGCTGAAGGTCACGTTTGAAACAGGCTCTGTGAAGGAAGAAAACACACATGGTTATGCAAAAACTACTTTTAATATCGCACCAAATGTCATCTCCCTCACTTGCCTGCTCCACTTTTGAGAGAAGAGGCGCTTCATCAGTGGCTTTTGACATTTTGGAGTTTTCATGACATCATGAAGGAAAAAGGTCCTTCCCCATGCACATGAGACTAGGGATGTCCCGATCCGATATTTGGATCGGATCGGCCGCCGATATTTGCCAAAAAATGCGTAACCAATCTGGCGCCCTAGGCAAGATTTTAGGTGGCGCCCCCCCACATTTTTTTTTTTACTTACAACTATACCTAATATATAAAGGGGTGGAAAAGTGACTATTACCTGCAGGGCAAACATTAGCTAACCAGAAGGCAATAACAATGTAAACAAAAAACACCTGCTTAAAAGATCTAATACAAATGTCCCTGAGGAATGTAAGGTGGGAGTACTGTAATTACCTAACGTTACATTATTATTTTCCATAACAATTTAGCCCCCTCCACAATATTAACCCGACGTTAAAACAGAACTCGCTATTTATTGATTAGCAATTGCCGAATCATGTAACATTAGCTTAATGCTAAAAAGCCAGGTTACTATCACATTCTGTAACAGACAAATCATTTCATGTAGGCTAACGTTACCTACCTGCTACCTCTGTCTTTTCTCGTTTCTCCTCCTCTTCTTTTCTCTTTTTTCTTCCCTGGGCACCTGACAGTTTTGGCCGTTTTGACATCTTGTGTTGATTTTTTTGATGTGGTGACGTCCAAAAAGAGTCATGATACGGGAAGGGAGGGGGCGCACCGTGGGGGGGCGTAATGTTGTAACAAATAATATTTCTATTAAATAGGCTTTACTTTGCATTTTAATTAACGTGGGATTATTTTTTGTATTTAGAAATAATAGTAACAACTTTTTTTTTCTTTTTTTTTTTCTCTCCAACATTTGTGGCACTGGCGTGGCGCCCCCTGATGGACGGCGCCCTTAGCATTTGCCTATACGGCCTATGCCACGGGCCGGCCCTGTCGGCAAGGCATGGGAAACTGCCGATCCAGATCTAAAAAAAAACTCCGGTCCGTGTTTTCCAACGCACCGATTTAAATAATACATTCCACTTTTCTGCTGCTCCCTAATTTCCGTTCCGCATTTTCCAGCACACCTTCAACACATCCACAGGTCTGTGGATTCTCACGCAGTTGCTTTTAGCTGCTGGCATTACACGACAGGCTCTTCTCACTCTTTCCTGTGTCTCCCTCTCACAGACAGCAAGTGCACCTTCTTACACACGTCACATACTGTCACGTCATACGTCACATACTGTCACGTCATACGTCACATACGTATACGCCCTCTCCCAGCAGAGAGGTAGCAGCATGGCTAACGTTAGCTGTGATGCTAGCGCAGCCGTGCGAGCAACGCTCCCTCTCAGGTGCGCGCCTGTGCAATTGTGCACTGCGCATAGCAATTACCGTATTTTCCGCACCATAAGGCGCCCTGGGTTATAAGCCGCGCCTTCAATGAACGGCATATTTCAAAACTTTGTCCACCTATAAGCCGCCCCGTGTTGTAAGCCGCATCTAACTGCGCTAAAGGAATGTCAAAAAAACAGTCAGATAGGTCAGTCAAACTTTAATAATATATTAAAACCAGCGTGATGTGGGCGCGCATGGAATCGTATATCAACATGGACGAAGCTGCGTGAAAAAAGCCACCCGGCCTCGCGTAAACGTACCTTAACCACTCGCTCATCTTTTCTTCATCCATCCATCCCTTCGAGTTAGCTTTTATGATGACGCCGGCTGGAAAGGTCTCTTTTGGCAAGGTCTTCCTTTTGAATATCACCATGGGTGGAAGTTTCTGGCCATTAGCATGGCAAGCTAGAACCACAGTGAAGGATGACTTCTCATTCCCTGTGGTGCGAATATTCACCGTACGTGCTCCCGTTGTATCCACAGTGCGGTTCACAGGAATATCAGTTGCTGTGAAATAGTAATCCGTGTGCGGATGGAGAGATTGCGTCTTTTCATGAATCGGATCCCTGTCACTTGGTAGGAGCCATTTTGTGGTCTTTACAGATGTAAACACACAAAGGAAATGAAACGTACGGTAATATCCGCGCGCTTTTTCTTCTTCTACGCGGGCGGGTGGTTGCTTACAGTAGAAGAAGAAGCGCTTCCTGTTCTATGGGGGCGGGTGCTTACCTTGGCGGTTGCTTGCGTAGAAGAAGAAGCGCTTCCTGTTCTACCGGGAAAAAAGATGGCGGCTGTTTACCGTAGTTGCGAGACCGAAACTTTATGAAAATGAATCTTAATATTTATCCATATATAAAGCGCACCGGGTTATAAGGCGCACTGTCAGCTTTTGAGAAAATTTGTGGTTTTTAGGTGCGCCTTATAGTGCGGAAAATACGGTATATGCCACGCACAAAATCAAATAAAAAAATAAGCGCATAACAATTTTCGACACACGGACACGACAGAGAAAACAGTTTTCGTCATCATTGTTCAAATATTGTGACATCTGTCGAGACGCTTATCTCCATTCGGTGCCACACGTCCACACCATCAAAATGCCGAGGCAAAAATTTCCACATCAACACCGTATGAAAACAATAGTGATTTTTTTAGTTGTGATTTCCTTCTCTGCATGAAAGTTTAAAAGTAGCATATATTAATGCAGTATGAAGAAGAATGTTTTAATGTAGACATGCAAGCCTTGAAAGAACATTTTGAAAATCAAGACATTTCCTGCAAATGGGTGCCTTTCTACCCTATATTTTAACTTTAGATTTATTCTCATATCAAACTCTTTTAGCTGTCTTTTTGACACTTACATCCGGCGCCCCCCTCCACACCCTGGATTGTAAATAATGTAAATAATTCAATGTGATCATCTTGTGTGATGACTGTATTATGATGATAGTATATATCTGATAGTATATATCTGTATCATGAATCAATTTAAGTGGACCCCGACTTAAACAAGTGGAAAAACTTATTGGGGTGTTACCATTTAGTGGTCAATTGTACGGAATATGTACTTCACTGTGCAACCTACTAATAAAAGTCTCAATCAATCAATCAAAACACATAGAATCATCATACTGCTGTGATTATATGCATCAAGTGTTCATTCAAGGCTGAGGCAAAATATCGAGATATATATCGTGTATCGCAATATGGCCTTAAAATATGGCAATATTAAAAAAAGGCCATATCGCCCAGCCCTAGTTCAATGATGCCATTTCTGTTTGTCATGTATCATTTTGTCTATTTTGTGTTTATCCTTGAATAAACAGGTCAGTTTCTTGTCACCAACCATTGTGTATTATTCAAACTCCCCTAATTCAGCTGGCTAGTTGTTATCAAGAGTACTAAAACCCTTTTCAACATGATTCTGACAACTAAGTAGGCTAAATAACTTTAAACTTTAATACATGCTCGGATAGGCCAGTATCGGTCAGTATCGGTATCGGATCGGAAGTGCAAAAACAATATCGGTATCGGATCGGAAGTGCAAAAACCTGGATCGGGACATCCCTACATGAGACCACCTTTGACAAACCCCTAGCGCAGGGGTCGGCAACCCAAAATGTTGAAAGAGCCATATTGGACCAAAAATACAAAAAAATATCTGTCTAAAAATTAAAAGCCATCTACAAGTGATGGAATGAACTCAACACATGATATAAGTGTCTACATTAGCCTACTATCCAAATGACTATGTGTTGCAGGCTGACACAAATATTTGTTGACAGTAATGTTGAAATGTAATATTTATTCCTCATATTTTTACAACATTGGAAAACATTAGTAAAACGCAGGCTTCTCAGAGAGTGAGATAACTCTTCTGAGTTACTGGCTTAGAATGGCCAAAGGTATAGATGTGTGTCCATCCATTTTTCTACCGCTTATTCCCTCCGGAGTGACAGGGGGCGCTGGAGCCTATCTCAGCTACAATCGGGCGGAAGGCGGTGTACACCTTGGACAAGTCGCCACCTCATCCTAGATGTGTATACCGTATTTTTCGGACTACAAGTCGCAGTTTTTTTCATAGTTTACCGTAAAATCAGGGCCGGCCCGTGGCATAGGCCGTATAGGCAAATGCTAAGGGCGCCGTCCATCAGGGGGCGCCACGCCAGTGCCACAAATGTTGGAGAAAAAAAAAAAAGAGAGAAAAAAAAAAAAAAGTTGGTACTATTATTTCTAAATACAAAAAATAATCCCACGTTAATTAAAATGCAAAGTAAAGCCTATTTAATAGAAATATTATTTGTTACAATACGCCCCCCTCCCCCCTCCCCCCGCACGGTGCGCCCCCTCCCTTCCCGATGACTCTTTTTGGATGTCACCACATCAAAAAATCAACACAAGATGTCAAAACGGCCAAAACTGTCGGGTGCCCAGGGAAGAAAAAAGAGAAAAGAAGAGGAGGAGAAACGAGAAAAGACAGAGTTAGCAGGTAGGTAACGTTAGCCTACATGAAATTATTTGTCTGTCACAGAATGTGATAGTAGCTGGCTTTTTAGCATTAAGCTAATGTTACATGATTCGGCAATTGCTAATCAATAAATAGCTAGTTCTGTTTTAACGTCGGGTTAATATTGTGGAGGGGGCTAAATTGTTACGGAAAATAATAATGTAGCGTTAGGTAATTACAGTACTCCCACCTTACATTCCTCAGGGACATTTGTATTAGATCTTTTAAGCAGGTGTTTTTTGTTTACATTGTTATTGCCTTCTGGTTAGCTAATGTTTGCCCTGCAGGTAATAGTCACTTTTCCACCCCTTTATATATTAGGTATAGTTGTAAGTAAAAAAAAAAAAAGGTCAAAGACAAAGCTATTCAGTTTCTTGTGAGTATATACACTTCACTGCCGATGTGGGGGGGCGCCACCTAAAATCCTGCCTAGGGCGCCAGATTGGTTAGGGCCGGGCCTGCGTAAAATATCAAATAATATTATTTAGCTCTTTCACGTAAGAGACTAGACGTATAAGATTTCATGGGATTTAGCGATTAGGAGTGACAGATTGTTTGGTAAACGTATAGCATGTTCTATATGTTATAGTTATTTGGATGACTCTTACCATAATATGTTACGTTAACATACCAGTTGGTTATTTATGCCTCATATAACGTACACTTATTCAGCCTGTTGCTCACTATTCTTTGTTTATTTTAAATTGCCTTTCAAATGTCTATTCTTGGTGTTGGCTTTTATCAAATAAATTTCCCCCAAAAATGTGACTTATATATGTTTTTCCCCTTCTTTATTATGCATTTTCGGCCGGTGCGACTTATACTCTGGAGCGCCTTATACTCCGAAAAATATGGGTAGATGTGTGTGTCCAAGTTAAAGAAAATGGCGGGCTGTCTTCTTCTAATGCAGTGTGTCAAACTCATTTTAGATCGGGGGCCACATGGAGAAAAATCTACTCCCAAGTGGGCCGGACTGGTAAAATCACGGCACGATAACTTAAAAATAAAGACAACTTCAGAATGTTTTTTTTGTTTAAAAATAGAACTAGCACATTCTGAAATTTTTTGTTTAAAAATAGAACTAGCACATTCTGAAATTGTACAAGTCATAATGTTGTTGTTTTTTTGTTGTTGTTTTTTTACAATTACCTGTTGTGGTTAATAGTATATATACTTTATTTGCCGTTATTTATATTTTCTGAATAAACCATGTGATAATAATCCTCAGTCAACTCATTGGTGTTCATTTTCAATCCATCAAGATAAATAAATTACCGTATTTTCCGCACTATAAGGCGCACCTAAAAACCACAAATTTTCTCAAAAGCTGACAGTGCGCCTTATAACCCGGTGCACTTTATATATGGATTAATATTAAGATTCATTTTCATAAAGTTTCGGTCTCGCAACTTCGGTAAACAGCCGCCATCTTTTTTCCCGGTAGAACAGGAAGCGCTTCTTCTTCTACGCAAGCAACCGCCAAGGTAAGCACCCGCCCCCATAGAACAGGAAGCGCTTCTTCTTCTACTGTAAGCAACCACCCGCCCGCGTAGAAGAGGAAAAAGCGCGCGGATATTACCGTACGTTTCATTTCCTTTGTGTGTTTACATCTGTAAAGACCACAAAATGGCTCCTACTAAACGACAGGGATCCGGTTCATGAAAAGACGCAATCTCTCCATCCGCACACGGATTACTATTTCACAGCAACTGATATTCCTGTGAACCGCACTGTGGATACAACGGGAGCACGTACGGTGAATATTCGCACCACAGGGAATGAGAAGTCATCCTTCACTGTGGTTCTAGCTTGCCATGCTAATGGCCAGAAACTTCCACCCATGGTGATATTCAAAAGGAAGACCTTGCCAAAAGAGACCTTTCCAGCCGGCGTCATCATAAAAGCTAACTCGAAGGGATGGATGAAGAAAAGATGAGCGAGTGGTTAAGGGAAGTTTAAGTTTACGCGAAGAGGCCGGGTGGCTTTTTTCACGCAGCTCTGTCCATGTTGATATACGACTCCATGCGCGCCCACATCACGCTGGTTTTTAATATATTATTAAAGTTTGACTGACCTATCTGACTGTTTTTTTGACATTCCTTTAGCGCAGTTAGATGCGGCTTACAACACGGGGCGGCTTATAGGTGGACAAAGTTTTGAAATATGCCGTTCATTGAAGGCGCGGCTTATAACCCAGGGCGCCTTATGGTGCGGAAAATACGGTATACCAAAATCAAATTACAGTATGTTATTTATGTAGTTTGATCATTTTCCTCCCAGAACAAGCTAGTCAGATTACTTCTAGACCTCCACCCCAGATCCCACCTCACTCCTACCTACTTCTCCAAAGTGGGCTGGCTCAGTGTGGAGGACAGAGTAAAACAACTTGCACTGAGCCTGGTCTATAAAATCCGCTACACCTCCCTGATACCGAAGTACATGTCAAACTACTTCCTTAACGTAAATGACCGCCATGACCACAACACCAGGGGGAGCTCCACTAACCACGTTAAACCCAGATTCGATCTAACAAAGGTCTTAACTCATTCTCTTTCTATGCCACATCAATATGGAATGCACTCCCAACAGGTATAAAAGAAAGGGCATCTCTATCCTCCTTCAAAACCACAATAAAAGTACACCTCCAGGCAACTTCAACCCTAAACTAACACCCTCCCTGGATTGTTAATAATCAAATGTAAACAATCAAATGTAGATACTTTTCTTATGCCTTCTGATCTCTCTCTCTCTCTCTATGTCCACTACTTGCTGTACATATCCTACCAAGTCAGACCTACACTGTTTCAATATCCATTTATCTGTTCTCAATTGTTGATGACTGATGATAACAACCAAACCTAACACCCCCCCCCTCCACACCCCGAATTGTAAATAATGTAAATAATTCAATGTATATACTCTGATGATTATCTTGTGTGATGACTGTATTATGATGATAGTATATATCTGTATTAGAAATGCGCGGTTTGCGGGCACAACCGCGGATTATCCGCGGATCGGGCGGATGAAATTTAAAAAAAATAGATTTTATCCGCGGGTCGGGTCGGGCGGTTGAAATAAAAAAAAATTAGGTTTTAAATAGATTCAGGCGGATGGCAGTTAAACCAATTGGTAAATATATATACATAGTTAAATGTTGTTACCCACATACGAAAAACGAGCAGGCACCTGCAGCATATGCCACAACAGAAGAAAAAACAAAAAGAGATGGACACTTTTACGGAGCGGAGAAGGGACGCCTCGCCGGGGTCCGGGACCGAGGACCCTTCCCCCGAGAGGGCCCCACCGGGAGCCGTAGCTGAGGCGATCCGCGAGAAGGGCCCGACGCACGTCCAGGGTCACCACCGCGCCCACCGCACCGACACCCCGCCTCGTCCGCCTTCGCCGCGGCCGGCGTCACGCGCAGCAGGTAAGCAGCTTACCTGCCCGCCACCCCCGTGGCCGGGGGCTCGTAACAGGAGTCACTCCGCGCGCTCCGCCCGCGCAGCCTACCTGCCCGCCACCCCTGTTGCCGGGGGCGCGTAACAGGGGTCACTCCGCGCGCAGTGCGCTCACGAAAGGGGTGGGGCTCACCCTGGTTGATATAGACAGCAGGACGGTGGCCATGGAAGTTGGAACCCGCTAAGGAGTGTGTAACAACCCACCTGCCGAATCAACTAGCCCTGAAAATGGATGGCACTGGAGCGTCGGGCCCATACCCGGCCGTCGCCGGCAGCGAGATGCGCTTGGAGGTGCGCTCAGCGCGGCTCTCATATGATTGCGCACTGGTGTGCGTCTAGGTCGTGACAGCGTGGCACGCGAATGTCTGTTCTGCATTGGATCAGTCTCCTTTCTTTAACAGGCAAAAGCTTTATAACCTCACTAATGCCTTGCATCGTCTATATTAGATATATAACAACGGGCGGGTGCGGGCGGATGCGGTTCTGATCAAATGTTACATCGGGTGGATGGCGGATGGTTGACGACTTTCTGATGCGGTTGCGGATGAAATAATTGCCTATCCGCGCATCTCTAATCTGTATCATGAATCAATTTAAGTGGTACCCGACTTAAACAAGTTGAAAAACTTATTGGGGTGTTACCATTTAGTGGTCAATTGTACGGAATATGTACTTCACTGTGCAACCTACTAATAAAAGTCTCAATCAATCAATGATGTACTAACATCATGTGGTTTATTTTGTACGTATATAGCATCATCTACAAAGGTACAAAGAATTGCTATTGCGACATTTGGACACATTTAGAACAGCTGTTTTTTTCATTCAAAAAAATTCAGGTAAATGTTTATACTTAGCAAACTCATCCCGCGGGCCGGATAAAAACTGTTCGCGGGCCTGATCCGGCCCTCGGGCCGTACGTTTGATACCCCTGTTCTAATGGATTTATAACAATTAGTGATGGGTCCGGCAACACCGATGCATCGGCGCATGCGTCGAGCTCATAGAGCAAAACCCTGTGTCGGTGCGCGTACCGCTTTTAGAAAGTCACGTGACCGATCATGAGCTGTTTTGGTCACGTGACCGATACGCCAACTGTGTCGCACTGACGCCTCCTCTGTGCCCTGTGAGCGGCTCTTTTCTACAGCCGGAGAAATAATAACTAAGAAGAGAAATCGTCTAAAATGTAATACGTCGGAAAAACTTTTCTTTTTTTTTTTTTTAATAAAAATGTATAAAAAAAATAAAATTAAAAACATTCCCAGTCCACAATCATCCACAACACGTTCTCTTATATTTCCATGTTATGATACATGTTCACATTATTTATTGACTGTATCTAAAAAAGATACAAATATATTTTTATTTAAATGAAGATATGAAATAATCCTAAATGAAATACAATGACTTGGTTTATATTATTGTATATACTAGGGCAGGGGTCACCAACGCGGTGCCCGCGGTCACCAGGTAGCCCGTAAGGACCAGATCAGTCGCCCGCTGGCCTGTTCTAAAAATAGCTCAAAGAGCAGCACTTACCAGTGAGCTGCCTCTATTTTTTAAATTGTATTTATTTACTAGCAAGCTGGTCTCGCTTTGCTCCACATTTTTAATTCTAAAAGAGACAAAACTCAAATAGAATTTGAAAATCCAAGAACATATTTTAAAGACTTGGTCTTCACTTGGAATAAGCGGTAGAAAATGGATGGATGGATGGGTCTTCACTTGTTTAAATAAATTCATTTATTTCTTACTTTGCTTCTTATTACTTTTAGAAATACAATTTTAGAGAAAAAATACAACCTTAAAAATGATTTTAGGATTTTTAAACAAATACACCTTTTTACCTTTTAAATTTCTTCCTTATCTTTCCTGACAATTTAAATCAATGTTCAAGTAATTTTTTTTTTTATTATTGTAAAGAATAATAAATATTTTAGCTTCTGGTTTTTCAACGAAGAATATTTGTGAAATATTTCTTCAAACTTACTATGATTAAAATTCAAAAAAATTATTCTGGCAAATCTAGAAAATCTGTAGAATCAAATTTAAATCTTATTTCAAATTATTTTGAATTTCTTTTAAAAAAAAATTCTGGAAAATCTAGAAGAAATACTGATTTGTCTTTGTTAGAAATATAGCATGGTCCAATTTGTTAAATATTCTAACAAAGTGCAGATTGGATTTTAACCAATTTAAAACATGTCATCAAAATTCTAAAATGTATCTTAATCAGGAAAAATGACTAATGATGTTCCATAAATTCTTTTTTTTATTTTTTCAAAAAGATTCAAATTAGCTAGTTTTTCTCTTCTTTTTGTCGGTTGAATTTTGAATTATAAAGAGTCGAAATTGAAGATAAACTATGTTTCAAAATTTTATTTTAATTTTTTTTGTGTTTTCTCCTCTTTTAAACTGTTCAATTAAGTGTTTTTTTCATCATTTATTCTCTACAAAAAACCTTCCGTAAAAGGAAAAAAAAATGTATGACGGAATGACAGACAGAAATACCCCTTTTTTTATATATATAAATGTATTTATTTAGCTATTCTTGTTTAAATCACACTTACGTGTAACTTACAAATGACAATATATTTATTTATTTAAGTGTGTATCAAACTGGTAGCCCTTCGCATTAATCAGTACCCAAGAACTATTTGACTATAACATTGCACCTTGAAGTTGTGATATTGCCTGTAGTTCTTTTAATGGCGTTGTTGTTTCTTGGGGAGGCCAAATGGCGCGTGACCCCACAGGACAAGACAGACAGGAGGCGGATGCCCTCATGACTCGTGGTGACATGAAGTCTCATGTGAGCGAAAGGTCAGCGAAATACAAAACACACAAACTATCGCAGGCAGAAAAAAACACAACGTTCCCTTGTTGTCAGTCTAAATATCTCATTTTAAATCCTTTGTCAATATTGTTTCAGGCTCTGTTTGTCATTACAACAGAGACCTGTGTAGCTAACTTGTTTTCTTTGCAATGCACCGTAGAGAGTATACTGTATGCTTCAATAATATTTTAATATTTAGCCATACGAGAGAGGTCAACATTTTACAAACAAAAAACTAACTGAACACATGTATTACTAATATCTAGTAGCCAGTGACGTGCAGTCAGGCCCGGCCCTAACCAATCTGGCGCCCTAGGCAAGATTTTAGGTGGCGCCCCCCCACATCGGCAGTGAAGTGTATATACTCACAAGAAACCGAATAGCTTTGTTTTTGACCTTTTTTTTTTTTACTTACAACTATACCTAATATATAAAGGGGTGGAAAAGTGACTATTACCTGCAGGGCAAACATTAGCTAACCAGAAGGCAATAACAATGTAAACAAAAAACACCTGCTTAAAAGATCTAATACAAATGTCCCTGAGGAATGTAAGGTGAGTACTGTAATTACCTAACGTTACATTATTATTTTCCATAACAATTTAGCCCCCTCCACAATATTAACCCGACGTTAAAACAGAACTAGCTATTTATTGATTAGCAATTGCCGAATCATGTAACATTAGCTTAATGCTAAAAAGCCAGGTTACTATCACATTCTGTAACAGACAAATAATTTCATGTAGGCTAACGTTACCTACCTGCTAACTTTGTCTTTTCTCGTTTCTCCTCCTCTTCTTTTCTCTTTTTTCTTCCCTGGGCACCTGACAGTTTTGGCCGTTTTGACATCTTGTGTTGATTTTTTGATGTGGTGACGTCCAAAAAGAGTCATGATACGGGAAGGGAGGGGGCGCACCGTGCGGGGGAGATGGGGGGGTGGGGGGGGTTGGGGCGTAATGTTGTAACAAATAATATTTCTATTAAATAGGCTTTACTTTGCATTTTAATTAACGTGGGATTATTTTTTGTATTTAGAAATAATAATACCAACTTTTTTTCTTTTTTTTTTTTTTCTCCAACATTTGTGGCACTGGCGTGGCGCCCCCCTGATGGACGGCGCCCTTAGCACTTAGCGGGGCCTCACCTGCAATCATGGAAAGAAAAAAAATGTAAAAAGAAAACATTTTTATTAAATTGTTATATGTATCCAGTGATTATACTATAAAGTTATTTTCCATTTAACTTCACCAGTTTTCGATTATTTTTATTCAAAAACGCTGAATTTTCACATTTGCCGTTCAAATACTGAGAAGAGACGGTGCGGTGAACAGCAGCCAGTTGAGGCACGTCACTCAGTGCCTCACCATGGATTGCGGACTCGGCTAACTGCTGGCCTGCTGTGCAGTGAGACCGTATTGCTATATGAATGATATTATACATTTCCATAGTTTAGTTAGCTGAGGTATATAATGTACAGCGTATTTTGTCAACAACTGTATGTGTGTAACGTATTTCTTGTGCTGAGCGATCATAAAACGGCTGCAAAAGACACACTGGCTGAGGCACCAGTAATCCCGCCTCCTGCACCCCCGCCGTAGATTGCAACCCCTGACGGGAGTGTTGTATCAACTAAAGCCCACACTTAAACTTTCCACGTGCAAGATTGAATCTATTTAAAAAAGTTATTTCATAAGAAGCCAAAAAGTGCAAAAACAATAATGTTCGTGTTGGAGGAGTTGTGAATGACTGCAGGGCCACAACATTAGGTACACCTGCAGACTGCAGGTGTACCTAATTCACAACTCCTCCAACACGAACATTATTGTTTTTGCACTTTTTGGCTTCTTATTATATAACTTTTGTAACCTATTTTTATGGGCTTTCCTCTTTGTGATGTTAAGTTCCTGTTATGCGCTGTTATACAGTATATGCCTTGAGCTCTTATTTTGAAGGCGCTAAGAGCGGAAGTGATGACACGTTGGAGTGGAGCGGAAGTTTTTGAAAGAAGGTAAATAAAGTGGTCCTCGTGTAAACTGGAACCTCCGTGTTTGTTATTTTGTAGTTTCATACAGTATAGGCGACATTTATAAACCCTCGGTTACACTTTTTTAAATAGATTCAATCTTGCACGTGGAAAGTTTAAGTGAGGGCTTTAGTTGATATAACACTCCCGTCAGGGGGTGCATTAATCCAGCACAACAGCGGCGAATGGACTTCATTTATAAGTAAAGGTAAGACCATAATAAGATTTTTTTTAATTAAATGTGCTTTTTTATGTGCTACAGTTTGTATGTGTAAAGCTAAAGTTAAGTTAAAGTAGCAATGATTGTCACACACACACTAGGTGTGGTGAAATTTGCCCTCTGCATTTGACCCATCCCTTGATCACCCCCTGGGAGGTGAGGGGAGCAGTGGGCAGCAACGGCGCCGCGCCCGGGAATAATTTTTGGTGATTTAACCCCCAATTCCAAGCCTTGATGCTGAGTGCCAAGCAGGGAAGAATGCTGGTATGAGCTTTTAAACATAACCCGTTAACTGCTGCCAATCAAATGGTGAATAAGATACTCTTTAGGGTTCATATGTTTGTAAATCTGACTGTGATGAAGTCAGTGCCTCACCAGCCATCAACCTCACCGCACGTCACTGCTAGTAGCGTATACCAAATTCTGGGCTCCCAAACACAAGACTTCCCCATTCCACTCCAAACCCAACGACGCCACCCCAAACACACACACTTGCATGCACTAAAAACTAATCAATATATATATTTGTTTACAATCAGTTTTTGAAACACATGTCAAAACCTTATTAAGTTTTTGATTTTATTTATTTTTTGAGTGTTGTTAAAAGGAAAGGCCATGTAACACAGTGGCGAACATGCCCTTTCCCAACTACTTTGGCACGTGTTGCAGCCATGAAATTCTAAGTTAATTATTATTTGCAAAAAAAAAAAATAAAGTTTATGAGTTTGAACATCAAATATGTTGTCTTTGTAGCATACTCAACTGAAAATGGGTTGAAAATGATTTGCAAATCATTGTATTCCGTTTTCTAACACAATTTCCCAACTCATGGTTGTACTTGTACTTGTATAGCGCTTTTCTACCTTCAAGGTACTCAAAGCGCTTTGACACTACTTCCACATTTACCCATTCACACACACATTCACACACTGATAACGGGGTTTGTAAATAAATGCCGTTATCTTCTCCATTCTACAAATGACCATTGCTGTCCAATGTCCCGTTCGACGAATCTAAACGCACCGCGGCTGCTTTTTCGACCGATGCCAGATGTGAACTTAGGACTCACCCAAGACGGTGATGGAGGCATTGGCTCTGAACGGAGGATCACTGCTCTGCACCACGTACACTCCCGAGTCCTCCAAGGTCACCGCCGTCAGGGTGAGGGCCGCCGTGATGACGTCCACCGACGCCCTGCCGCTGTGGTCGGGGAAAACTGCCTCCTGCTCCCCGAGCCAGGTGAGGATGAGGGAATCTCCCACCGCCCAGCTTCCGCCCCTCAGAGCCGTGGCTGGATGGAGGGAAAGCGTCAGCGTGGCCCCGACTGCGACCGGGTTGGCGGAGGGCAGGACTTGCACGGCTGCAGACAGCAGAAGACCTACTGGAGGGTGAAGAAGGAGAACTGGTCAACCTACAGAACACGCTGAACTAGTCTGCTACTGATCATCGTTTGGTGGAGTCACCTTGAAGTATAAACAGCAGCACAGCAGCTTCGGTTGCAACAGTTTTCCTTGCCATTTTGAGGTGTCGTCACGTCTTCTCTGATGATTGACTGTTATATACGGCCAAGACCCCCCCCTTTAACAAATAGCCCTGCTCCTTATCTGCAGGTGGCTTCTATGTTCCTTCTTGTCTTCATCTTTGTTTGCCATCTAGGATGAAGTTCTCCTAATGATAAATGATGACAAATGGTATGCAACTGGATGGAGGAGGGAGATGGTATTTATTCAGGGCTTTTAGGACACTTAATATATTTTAAAAGAAGACTAAACTTCTATTTACAAAACCCAAAACCAGTGAAGTTGGCCTGTTGTGTAGTTCGTAAATAACTTTTCAACTTATATTCAATTGAATGGACTGCAAATACAATATACAGGTAAAAGCCAGTAAATTAGAATATTTTGAAAAACTTGATTTATTTCAGTAATTGCATTCAAAAGGTGTAACTTGTACATTATATTTATTCATTGCACACAGACTGATGCATTCAAATGTTTATTTCATTTAATTTTGATGATTTGAAGTGGCAACAAATGAAAATCCAAAATTCCGTGTGTCACAAAATTAGAATATTACTTAAGGCTAATACAAAAAAGGGATTTTTAGAAATGTTGGCCAACTGAAAAGTATGAAAATGAAAAATATGAGCATGTACAATACTCAATACTTGGTTGGAGCTCCTTTTGCCTCAAATACTGCGTTAATGCGGCGTGGCATGGAGTCGATGAGTTTCTGGCACTGCTCAGGTGTTATGAGAGCCCAGGTTGCTCTGATAGTGGCCTTCAACTCTTCTGCGTTTTTGGGTCTGGCATTCTGCATCTTCCTTTTCACAATACCCCACAGATTTTCTATGGGGCTAAGGTCAGGGGAGTTGGCGGGCCAATTTAGAACAGAAATACCATGGTCCGTAAACCAGGCACGGGTAGATTTTGCGCTGTGTGCAGGCGCCAAGTCCTGTTGGAACTTGAAATCTCCATCTCCATAGAGCAGGTCAGCAGCAGGAAGCATGAAGTGCTCTAAAACTTGCTGGTAGACGGCTGCGTTGACCCTGGATCTCAGGAAACAGAGTGGACCGACACCAGCAGATGACATGGCACCCCAAACCATCACTGATGGTGGAAACTTTACACTAGACTTCAGGCAACGTGGATCCTGTGCCTCTCCTGTCTTCCTCCAGACTCTGGCACCTCGATTTCCAAAGGAAATGCAAAATTTGCATGGTTGGATGATGGTTTGGGGTGCCATGTCATCTGCTGGTGTCGGTCCACTCTGTTTCCTGAGATCCAGGGTCAACGCAGCCGTCTACCAGCAAGTTTTAGAGCACTTCATGCTTCCTGCTGCTGACCTGCTCTATGGAGATGGAGATTTCAAGTTCCAACAGGACTTGGCGCCTGCACACAGCGCAAAATCTACCCGTGCCTGGTTTACGGACCATGGTATTTCTGTTCTAAATTGGCCCGCCAACTCCCCTGACCTTAGCCCCATAGAAAATCTGTGGGGTATTGTGAAAAGGAAGATGCAGAATGCCAGACCCAAAAACGCAGAAGAGTTGAAGGCCACTATCAGAGCAACCTGGGCTCTCATAACACCTGAGCAGTGCCAGAAACTCATCGACTCCATGCCACGCCGCATTAACGCAGTAATTGAGGCAAAAGGAGCTCCAACCAAGTATTGAGTATTGTACATGCTCATATTTTTCATTTTCATACTTTTCAGTTGGCCAACATTTCTAAAAATCCCTTTTTTGTATTAGCCTTAAGTAATATTCGAATTTTGTGACACACGGAATTTTGGATTTTCATTTGTTGCCACTTCAAATCATCAAAATTAAATGAAATAAACATTTGAATGCATCAGTCTGTGTGCAATGAATAAATATAATGTACAAGTTACACCTTTTGAATGCAATTAGTGAAATAAATCAAGTTTTTCAAAATATTCTAATTTACTGGCTTTTACCTGTAGGTCAGAAATGTATATGACAAATGTCACCATTTTGCATTAAAAAGTGATAATTTTAAATACAAATTTAATAATTTTACAAGAAAATATTGCAATATTACAGAAACAGAAAGAATATGAGAAATTGTTCCCAATTTTACAAGAAAAAAGTTGACACATTGTGAGAAAAAGACTGCTTTCAGTTCATTTATTTTGGGTAGAACTGTTTCCCATATCAGTAACTCACTGTAAAATTGCTATAAAATAGCATTAAAAGTGCTTAAATCGTCAGTTTGAACTATTGTTTTTTCTTTATCAAAGTGCAAGAAAAGGTATGATGTGGCGCAGTGGAAGAGTGGCCGTGCGCGACCCGAGGGTCCCTGGTTCAATCCCCACCTAGTACCAACCTCGTCATGTCCGTTGTGTCCTGAGCAAGACACTTCACCCTTGCTCCTGATGGCTGCTGGTTAGCGCCTTGCATGGCAGCTCCCTCCATCAGTGTGTGAATGTGTGTGTGAATGGGTAAATGTGGAAGTAGTGTCAAAGTGCTTTGAGTACCTTGAAGGTAGAAAAGCGCTATACAAGTACAACCCATTTATTTATCATTTATGATGCACATTTCTATTCCTCCAGACATTTTTTTATAAAATCTTCCTTGGGTAAAATGTTCCTGACATCAGTAACTGCTCTTAAATTGCAGCAAAGTAGCAATCAAAGTCCTGAAATCATCACTTTGTAGTAAAAGCGTCTTTCCAAATTGCAAGACAAAACATGATATGCTGCATCATTTATCTGGTTTTCCCACCTTTTTGCTATTCACTCTCTAAACTAGAGATGCGCGGATAGGCAATTATTTAATCCGCAACCGCATCAGAAAGTCGTCAACCATCCGCCATCCACCCGCCCTAACATTTGATCAGAACCGCACCCGCCCGCACCCGCCCGTTGTTATATATCTAATATAGACGATGCAAGGCATTAGTGAGGTTATACAGTTTTTGCCTGTTAAAGAAAGGAGACTGATCCAATGCAGCACAGACATTCGCGTGCCACGCTGTCACGACCCAGACGCACACCAGTGCGCAATCATATGGGAGCCGCGCTGAGCGCACCTCCAAGCGCGTCTCGCTGCCGGCGACGGCCGGG
This sequence comes from Nerophis lumbriciformis, assembly GCF_033978685.3. NCBI lineage: Eukaryota > Metazoa > Chordata > Actinopteri > Syngnathiformes > Syngnathidae > Nerophis > Nerophis lumbriciformis. The sequence continues at coordinate 1,567,832 of NC_084551.2, forward strand.
TATGGGCCCGACGCTCCAGCGCCATCCATTTTTAGGGCTAGTTGATTCGGCAGGTGGGTTGTTACACACTCCTTAGCGGGTTCCGACTTCCATGGCCACCGTCCTGCTGTCTATATCAACCAGGGTGAGCCCCACCCCTTTCGTGAGCGCACTGCGCGCGGAGTGACCCCTGTTACGCGCCCCCGGCAACAGGGGTGGCGGGCAGGTAAGCTGCGCGGGCGGAGCGCGCGGAGTGACCCCTGTTACGAGCCCCCGGCAACAGGGGTGGCGGGCAGGTAAGCTGCTTACCTGCTGCGCGTGACGCCGGCCGCGGCAAAGGCGGACGAGGCGGGGTGTCGGTGCGGTGGGCGCGGTGGTGACCCTGGACGTGCGTCGGGTCCTTCTCGCGGATCGCCTCAGCTACGGCTCCCGGTGGGGCCCTCTCGGGGTAAGGGGCCTCGGTCCCGGACCCCGGCGAGGCGTCTCTTCTCCGCTCCGTAAAAGTTCCATCTCTTTTTCTTTTTTTCTTCTGTTGTGGCATATGCTGCAGGTGCCTGCTCGTTTTTCGTATGTGGGTAACAACATTTAACTATGTATATATATTTCCCAATTGGTTTAACTGCCACCCGCCTGAATCTATTTAAAATCTAATTTTTTTTAAATTTTAACCGCCCGACCCGACCCGCGGATAAAATCAAATTTTTTTAAATTTCATCCGCCCGATCCGCGGATAATCCGCGGACTCCGCGGTTGTGCCCGCAAACCGCGCATCTCTACTCTAAACACAAATCACTCAATATTCACCACATGGGGTTATTTGACTTTGGAGATTTTCAAAGATCTAAATCAGACCTGGGCAATTATTTTGACTCGGGGAGCCAAATTTAGAGAAATAAATGTGTCTGGGGGCCGGTGTATCTATTTTAAGGAACACTAATACAAAACCTCACAATAATGTCTGATTAAATGCTAAAAACGTTATAATAGACAACCTTAAAAAACTGAATGGAATTTTAAATTTTCTTACTGAATGAGACACCCAGAATGTACATGAAAATAAAGAATGTGGGATTTACAATATTAACTATGAAGGATAAAACTAAGGCTGAAACGACGCGTCGACGTAGTCGACGTCATCGGCTACGTAAATATGTCGACGCCGTTTTTGTGCGTCGGCGCGTCGCATATTTACGTCACACTACTGTCATGGCGGAGCGCAAAGCAGACGATGCGAGCGAGGGGAAAAAAGCACGCCAAAAGTCGTCAAAAGTGTGGGAGTATTTCAATAAACGGCCTAATAATGTTGTTGTATGCACACTGTGTCGAGCGGAAATGGCCTATCATAGCAGCACAGCGGCTATGAACGAACATTTGAAAAGAAAACCCCCGACAGCGTTCTTGCCATCACCATCAACAAGTCAATCGTCCGCGTGCGTATACGTTGTCATTATTACACAAAAACATGAATGTGTCATTTGTATCTGCGTTGTAAATTCATAAACTAAAGCACCGTTTGCTCTGAGAGGCGCGTTTGGCGTGCCTGTTCAGTGTTTACAAAGACGCGCTCCTCTTTAACGCTGTGGAGAGGCGGCGGCGGCGAGCGAGCGGCGAGGCGGGGCGCGCCGGGAGCGACGCCGCAAGAGACAGGGGACGACGAGCGAGCGAGGAAGAGGAGCTGAAAAGCGAGGAAAGAAAGAGAAAAGAGTTGGAAGAGAAAAGACTTTGTGTAAAATTAAAAGATTGTAAACCTGGCAAAGCCGTCTGGCGTTCAGTCTGTCGGTCCTGAAAGAACCCCACGGCACAAGACGTGTCACAAACGCTAACGTTAATTAGTTGTGCAAATACCTTTTACAACATTAACAGTTACATATACTATGTACAAACCAACAATTAACTTTCACTTTAATCATACTATCATTGTTGTGTTATTAAGCAAAATAAGCAATACTTTTACTTTTGTTGAAATGTTTACACTGTACACTTTTTTGTATTGGATGTTTAGCTTTATTTTTGCACATTTTAGCAAATAAGCAATACTTTTACTTTTGTTGAAATGTTTACACTTGTTACAGAATATTTCCGTTTTGCACTTTTTTGTATTGGATGTTTATCTTTATTTTTGCACATTTTAAAGCAAAATAAGCAATACTTTTACTTTTTAAATGCTTATACTATTCCAGAATATTAAGATTTGCACTGGATGTTTACTTTTATATTTGCACATTAAAAAGCAAATAAGCTACTTTTAATTTTGTTAAATGTTAAAAGTTTTAAATGTTTACATTGTTACAGAATATTTTGTCATGTTGTTGTCAATGTTGACTGACTAGTGGCCATACTTTTTTTTTTGTAAATAAAAGCCATGCCTTTTGAAAAAACTGGCCTACATTTATTTTTTCCTCTTCATTTTAAATAAAAAAAATAATCGGTAAAAGGAAAAATAATCTATAGATTAATCGAAAAAATAATCTATAGATTAACCGATTAATCGAAAAAAATAATTTATAGATTAATCGATAGAAAAATAATCGTTAGCTGCAGCCCTAGATAAAACACTGAATATTGACAACATATGAATGTCACACGCCCTCTTGATCGACATTTTTTACAATCAAGTGAAACGCAACAAAAATGCAACAAACAGCGAAATATGAACGTGAAGGGTAAAAAAAACAAAACACCTACAATCTGATATATCACTAAGCTTTAGAACTTTCTCCTTCCGCGTCTGTCCCTGACACCTGCATTTTCAGGCTGGCTCTGGAAACACTCTGTGGAAAAGCTCCCCACCCACACTGCTTGGTGCCTCGTCTGAGCTGCTGTGACTTAGATTACCATAGTAACTAATTAGATAACCACAGTAACTAATTAGATTACCACAGTAACTAGTATATCATGCAAAAGCGCAGATTCCAACCATTGAAATACCGTATTTTTCGGACTATAAGTCGCAGTTTTTATCTGACATCACATGGACAAAGATAAGACCTTCTGGATGTTTCTTTGTGACAAACAAGTACCGTATTTTTCGGACTATAAGTCGCTTTTTTTTTTTCATAGTTTAGCCGAGGGTGCGACTTATACTCAGGAGCGACTTATGTGTGAAATTATTAACACATTAGCGTAAAATATCAAATAATATTATTTAGCTCATTCACGTAAGAGACTAGACCAGGGGTCGGCAACCCAAAATGTTGAAGGAGCCATATAGGACCAAAAATACAAAAACACATCTGTCTGGAGCCGCAACAAATTAAAAGCCATATTACATACAGATAGTGTGTCATGAGATATAAATTGAATTAATATGACTTAAAGGAAACTAAATGAGCTCAAATATAGCTACAAATGAGGCATAATGATGCAATATGTACATATAGCTAGCCTAAATAGCATGTTAGCATCGATTAGCTTGCAGTCATGCAGTGACCAAATATGTCTGATTAGCACTCCACACAAGTCAATAACATCAACAAAACTCACCTTTCATGCACAACGTTTAAAGTTTGGTGGACAAAATGAGACAGAAAAAGAAGTGGCATAAAACACGTCCTAGAAAGTCGGAGAAAGTTATACATGTAAACCAGGGGTCGGCAACCCGCGGCTCTAGAGCCGCATGCGGCTCTTTAGCGCCGCCCTAGTGGCTCTCTGGAGCTTTTTAAAAAATGAATGAAAAATGGAAAAAGATGAGGGGGGAAAAAATCTATTTTTGTTTTAATATGGTTTCTGTAGGAGGACAAACATGACACAAACCTCCCTAATTGTTATAAAGCACACTGTTTATATTAAACATGCTTCACTGATTCGAGTATTTGGCGAGCGCCGTTTTGTCCTACTAATTTTGGCGGTCCTTGAACTCACCGTAGTTTGTTTACATGTATAACTTTCTCCGACTTTCTAGGACGTGTTTTATGCCACTTCTTTTTCTGTCTCATTTTGTCCACCAAACTTTTAACGTTGTGCATGAAAGGTGAGTTTTGTTGATGTTATTGACTTGTTGGAGTGCTAATCAGACATATTTGGTCACTGCATGACTGCAAGCTAATCGATGCTAACATGCTATTTAGGCTAGCTATATGTACATATTGCATCATTATGCCTCGTTTGTAGCTATATTTGAGCTCATTTAGTTTCCTTTAAGTCCTCTTAATTCAATGTATATCTCATGACACACTATCTGTATGTAATATGGCTTTTAATTTTTTGCGGCTCCAGACAGATTTGTTTTTGTATTTTTGGTCCAATATGGCTCTTTCAACATTTTGGGTTGCCGACCTCTGATGTAAACAAACTACGGTGAGTTCAAGGTTGTAACAATTAGGGAGGCTTGTGTCATGTTTGTCCTCCTACAGAAACCATATTAAAACAAAAAATAGATTTTTTTTCCCCCCTCATCTTTTTCCATTTTTCATACATTTTTTAAAAAGCTCCAGAGAGCCACTAGGGCGGCGCTAAAGAGCCGCATGCGGCTCTAGAGCCGTGCGTTGCCGACCCCTGGACTAGACGTATAAGATTTCATAGGATTTAGCGATTAGGAGTGACAGATTGTTTGGTAAACGTATAGCATGTTCTATATGTTATAGTTATTTGAATTACTCTTACCATAATATGTTACGTTAACATACCAGGCACTAGAGATGCGCGGTTTGCGGACACAACCGCGGAGTCCACGGAATATCCGCGGGTCGGGCGGTTGAAATAAAAAAAAATTAGAGTTTATCCGCGGGTCGGGTCGGGCGGTTGAAATTAAAAAAAAAAAAGATTTTAAATAGATTCAGGCGGGTGGCAGTTAAACCAATTGGGAAATATATATACATAGTTAAATGTTGTTACCCACATACGAAAAACGAGCAGGCACCTGCAGCATATGCCACAACAGAAGAAAAAAAAAAAAGAGATGGCAACGCCGGCAGCAAACGTGGTACGCGACAAACTAAAAAAGGGAATACTAAAGACCAGGGGAAAAAAAAGGCCAGAAAAGTTCAGCGTGGACTCGTTTTTATGAGGTTGTAAATCAGGATGATAGTAATGCTGGCTACGTGATTTGCAAGAGCTGCGACGCTGTTTATGTCTACGACAGTCACAAAACCGGGACATCTAACATGGTGCATCACATTTGTGCAAAACCCCGAACCTCCACAAACACCCTGAGCATGAGCAGTTTCGTCCGCCGTGATCCCAGAAGAGTGCCACAGGATGTTAAAACAAGGCTTACAGATGCATGTGTGAACGCAGCTGCCCGCAGCAGTTTGAGTGGCGCGAGCGCGCTTGGAGGTGCGCTCAGCGCGGCTCCCAGATGATTGCGCACTGGTGTGCGTCTGGGCCGTGACAGCGTGGCACGCATTGAATGTCTCTGCTGCATTGGATCAGTCTCCTTTCTTTAACAGGCAAAAGCTTTATAACCTCACTAATGCCTTGCATCGTCTATATTAGATATATAACAACGGGCGGGTGGCGGATGGCGGGCGGGTGCGGTTTTGATTAAATGTTAGTTCGGGTGGATGGCGGATGGTTGACGACTTTTGTGTTGCGGTTGCGGATGAAATAATTGCCTATTCGCGCATCTCTACCAGGCACATTCTCAGTTGGTTATTTATGCCTCGTATAACGTACACTTATTCAGCCTGTTGTTCACTATTCTTGATTTATTTTAAATTGCCTTTCAAATGTCTATTCTTGGTGTTGGCTTTTATCAAATACATTTCCCCAAAAAATGCGTCTTATACTCCAGTGCGACTTATATATGTTTTTTACTTCTTTATTATGCATTTTCGGCCGGTGCGACTTATACTCCGGAGCGACTGATACTCCGATAAATACGGTACTTTGTATAGTTGAAGACTTACGGTCATTAGAAAACATCACTGCACATCATAATGGCAGCTACACTTTCCATCTTAAAGATCTAAAAAAAAATAATTTGGGAATGTCCGGCGGGCCAGATTGAAAAGCTTAATGGGCCACATGTGGCCCCTGGGCCTTAACTTGCCCAGGTCTGATCTTAGGCTTTAAGGTTTAGGTAAAAGGTCATGTTCACAGCAAAGTAAAACACAGAAAACACCCAAATTCTTTTTGCCCCCGCAAATTGTATCTGATCATCTTCTATGGCGTACTGATAGAAGGTTAATAGCTGCTAAGGTTTTTGGTGGCAAAACAACGTTGATCCTGAAGGGGTAGTTTCCCGTAAAGTTCACTACCAACAAGGTGAAAAATCTCTTTGTGACAGCCCGCATGACGTGACAGCTCAAATTAAAGGTCAAAATGGGTAATTATTTGACAAATATACTACCGTCTGAGGAGGCATTTACCAGAGGTGGGACCAAGTCATTGTTTTGCAAGTCACAAGTAAATCTCAAGTCTTTGCCCTCAAGTCCGAGTCAAGTCCCGAGTCAAGACAGGCAAGCCCCGAGTCAAGTCCAAAGTCAAGACTGGAAAGTCTCAAGTCAAGTCCTAAGTCCTGCATTTTGAGTTTCGAGTCCTTTCAAGTCCTTTTAACCACAGACTAATATATTAACACAGATTGTGTATGCTTTTCAAACGCTGTATTTATTTATTAAAACAAGTGCATTTTAAATTGCAGGAAAGAAAATTGTGCTGACATTGCACTTTATAATAGCACTATTAACCAGTCATTTTAAACATTAACTCATTCCTTTACAGAACAAACACATTGAAAAATAAAGTGCAAATGTACTTATTTGTACAAAAGTGTTAACATTGAAAAAACATGACATATACGTGAACATAACAAAAAAGTTGTACTTTTTATATGTCAGGGCCCTATGCTGCATTGCATTTGCAAAAGACCAAATTAGCCAAGAGTCTGTCAGTCATTTGTGCACGATGGGGGCGTAGTATGATGCCACCATGGCTGAAAACTCGCTCCACTGGAGCACTGGAGGCAGGCACTGCCAAGACTCTCATGGCCACTCGGAACAGTGAAGGAAGAGTCTTCATGTTCAATGCCCAGAACAAAAGGGGGGAGAGAGTTGTTTTGGGTTGGTGCACTACTTGTAAGTGTATCTTGTGTTTTTTATGTTGATTTAATTAAAAAAAGAAAGAAAAAAAAAATTATTTCTTGTGCGGCCCGATACCAATCGATCCACGGACCAGTACCGGGCCGCGGCCCGGTGGTTGGGGACCACTGAGGTAAACAACCAACAGTATGTCAGAAAGCTAGCTAAAACGGTACACATATTCATAATATAGTATACATTTTAACCGACCTTTATTTTACTATTTTTGTCTTTTTTTAGGTGGCTAAAATACGCGGTGCTGCTGACCGCCGTCTAACGTTACGTGTGATATATTGACTAACGTAACCCTGCATGAAAAAAATCACTGAACAAAAAGTATGAATAAGGTAGTGAACTGCAACAGATTCCCGTGTTTGCAATAACGTTATAACGTTAGCAGTGAGTTTACAGCCTCACTGATTTAACTACACAGCAAATAAAAGTCACGTTACTTAGCCAATAAACGTTATCTTACATTCAAAACTTACCGTTCTTTGTGCAACTTCAAATGCCGGACGAAGTTGGAAGTTGTTGCCTCTCCATCAGTAATTTTGGAACCGCATGTGTTGCATACTGCAAACCGTTTTGTGTTGACCACCTCGTAATTTTTATACCCAAACAAAATTATTTTAGGTATCATTTTTTGTTCACTGGCGTGTGGTTTGGACATGTCTTCTTCGTTGGTTGTCCTGCAATTTGATTGGATGAATGCTGTGTGATGAAAACAAAGTAGATCTAATTTGATTGGCTGTTGTACTGAGACCACACCAGCTGACACACGCAACGCTGATAGACAAGTACACAATGAAAAATACGGAGCGCTCCCGAATAACTTTTTCATCTTTGGGTTTTGGGGAAAGTAGCAAGTCATGTCAAGTCATGTCAATTCAAAAGGCTCAAGTCCAAGTGAAGTCACAAGTCATTGATGTTAAAGTCTAAGTCGAGTTGCAAGTCTTTTTACATTTTGTCAAGTCGAGTCTAAAGTCATCAAATTCATGACTCGAGTCTGACTCGAGTCCAAGTCATGTGACTCGAGTCCACACCTCTGGCATTTACCAAAAAACATGCCTCTTGCACCAAAAGGTGACAGCAAATGATTCCTCACATCAGTTAAGTCGCTGTTAAATTGCAGCCAAAATAGCAAAAGGGTGTGAGCACCGATTTGTTGCCAAAGTGCAAAAAAGGCATGATGTGCTGCGTCGTTTTTCTGAAAAATATACTGATAACAGCAGGAAAATAGGAGAGGTTAGCAAATGTGTCGAAACACACCGGAGGCCTTTGTCTCCCTCACCTGTTTGCTTTGTGTGATTCACACGTCTGTGAAACTGAAGCAGGGCGACGAAATGTTTCCCAGAAAAATTCCAGGTTTTCGTCACAATGGCCTCCATTTAACATTGAGTGGATCAATAACGTGTGCAGGCTGAAGGTCATCATGGAGGCAAACAAAGTCCCACAATGCTAAGTCCACATGAGCCGCTTTATCATCTACCAACAATCGACCATCAATCATGTTAAACATCCGCCGAAGACATGCAAAGAGCAACGGCGCCACGCTGAAATACCCTTTTAAGTGTTTTTAAAAGCTTGTTCATTAAAAACCATATCATACTCCTAATACTGAAATATTTTTGAAAAAGTACTAAAGCAAAAAAAATAATAAAAAGATTTAATAATTTACCTACCATTACCAGTTAAAATTGTGGTGCACTCTAAAGGGGGTAAATTATTTTGATCAAGACATCAGCATTTACAATTGTTATTAGGGTTTGTATTAAATTAACAAAGATAATTGAAAAAAAAAAGAAAAAGAAAAAAAAAGAAATCACAAACAGGACAACAAACCAAAACAAACAGGCTAAAGAACAGCTTCTTCCCCAGGGCCATAACCATCCTGAACGGACTGCCCCATTGTCCCTCATAACTGCCTTCTCTTCGGTGCAATAACCCATTCCACCAACCACCCTGTTTTTGTTTTGTTTTTTTCATGTATATATTCATTTCACACCATATTCATTGCACTTCTACATTTTTTATATTTTTATATATTTGCACATTGTTTTTCTAGCATGCACACATCGCACTGTATGGAATGGCCTCAATCTCGTTACCTTGCGTAATGACAATAAAGCTGATTCTGATTCTGATTCTGATTCTGACATCTCGGAGACGTTGTCTGCTCTGCATGCCAAAGTATGTGTCAGAATAATTGTTTGGTATTTTCCTGTAGCAGTTTCATTTTGAGCGATATTTCTCGCATCTACTTTGTTTTAGCAATCAAGAATATTTTAGTTGTTTTTATCCTTCTTTGTGGGGACATTCGGATGTACATTGTGGACGCCGTCTTCGCTCCACAGTAAGTCTTTGCTGTCGTCCAGCATTCTGTTTTTGTTTACTTTGTAGCCAGTTCAGTTTTAGTTTCGTTCTGCATAGCCATCCCTAAGCTTCAATGCCTTTTCTTAGGGGCACTCACCTTTTGTTTATTTTTGGTTTAAACATTAGACACCTTTTTGCCTGCACACTGCCTCCCGCTGTTCCCGACATCTACAAAGCAATTAGCTATCTGCTGCCACCTACTGATATGGAAGAGTATTACACGGTTACTCTGCCGAGCTCTAGACAGCACCGACACTCAACAACAACACAACATTTGGAGACTATAATTACTGGTTTGCAAATAATATTTTTAACCCAAATAGGTGAAATTACATAATCTCCCACGGCACACCAGACTGTATCTCACGGCAACTAGTATACCGCGGCACAGTGGTTGAAAAACACTGATGTAGACCACAAGGAAGTGTTCTATATGTATATATTAAATCAATATGTTCTATAAGTATATATTAAATCAAAGAGTGAAACAATGAAGATTTAAACACTGCAAACAATAATCAATAACAATCGGAAGTAATCCACTCCTTATTAAGTGTATTTGAATTGCAGGACGTACAATAAAGAGCTTGCAACATTGTGTATTTTGTCATTTAGAAAATTTACAAAAAAAATTTTTTTTTACACAAACTAATGAAAATATACAAACAAATGAAAACAAATCAATAAACATACACGCTGAACAACAAGTAAAAAAAACATTCCAAATTCAAAGATAGAGCATGTAAAAAATAAATACAAGTTGTAAAATGTAATAGATATACAGTCCATCCATCCATTTTTCTACCGCTTGTCCCTTTCGGAGTCGCTGGAGCCTATCTCAACTGCATTCAGGCGGAAGGCGGGGTACACCCTGGACAAGTCGCCACCTCGTCGCAGTATGCAGTAAAATGGTATGTTAGCTTTACAAATTTCTATTTAATCGTACTCATACTTGCCAACCTTGAGGCCACCAAATTCGGGAGATTTGGGGGGGGGGGGGGGGGGGGGGTCGGGGTGAGATGGGCGGGGCCAGGGGGCGGGGTTAAGGGGGAGGAGTATATTCATAGCTAGAATTCACTGAAATTCAAGTATTTCTTATATATATATATATATATATATATATATATATATATATATATATATATATTTAATAAATACTTGACTTTCAGTGAATTCTAGCTATATATAAATATGTATATATATATATATATATATATATATATATATATATATATATTTAATAAATACTTGACTTTCAGTGAATTCTAGCTATATATAAATATGTATATATATATATATATATATATATATATATATATATATATATATATATATATATATATATATATATATATATATATATATATTTAATAAATACTTGACTTTCAGTGAATTCTAGCTATATATAAATATGTATATATATATATATATATATATATATATATATATATATATATATATATATATATATATATATATATACATATAAATAAAAGAAATACTTTAATTTCAGTGTTCATTTATTTACACATATACACACATAACACTCCTCTACTCATTGTTGTATTTGAAAGTGCAATGCTTTGCAGCCAGTAGCACAGCCTTTGAAGGATGCATAGGTATGGGCAGTGTAATATTCTGGGTTGGAGTCAATAACCAGGCGAGGTGATGAAGTTACGTCTCTTAACTTCATACTTCAGAACCGACTCCCACACTTGCCGTCAGGGCTAACTTGCCAACCTTGAGACCTCCGATATCGGGAGGTGGGGGGTGGGGACGGGGGGCGTGGTTGGGGGCGGGGGCGTGGTTAAGAGGTGAGGAGTATATTTACAGCTAGAATTCACTAAGTATTTCTTATATATATATATATATATATACATATATATATATATACATATATATATATATATACACTGTATATATCCATCCATCCATTTTCTACATATATATATATATATATATAAGAAATACTTGACTTTCAGTGAATTCTAGCTATAAATATATATTTCTTTTATTATATATATATATATATACATATATATATATATATATATATATATATATATATATATATATATATATATATATATATATATATATATATATATATATAAGAAATACTTGACTTTCAGTGAATTCTAGCTATAAATATATTTTTTTTTTATTATATATATATATATATATATATATATATATATATATATATATATATATATATATATATATATATATATATATATATATATAAATAAAAGAAATACTTGAATTTCAGTGTTCATTTATTTACACATGTACACACACATAACACTCATCTACTCATTGTTGAGTTAAGGGTTGAATTGTCCATCCTTGTTCTATTCTCTGTCACTAATTTTCTAACCATGCTGAACACCCTCTCTGATGATGCATTGCTGTGTGGCACGCACAAAAGTGCTTTCATCAAATGCACTAGATGGCAGTATTGTCCTATTAAAGAGTGTCACAAAATTGCTGTTTACGGCAGACGAACTGCTTTACGGTAGACGAAAATGTGACTGCTGTTGTTGTGTGTTGTTACCGCGCTGGGAGGACGTTAATGAAACTGCCTAACAATAAACCCACATAAGAAAGCAAGAACTCGCCCTCCATCATTCTACAGTTATAATGATTGGGCAGGCACGTTGTTTATATTGTGGGAAAGCGACTCGGGTCCGCATGGAGCTGGAGGGGGCGTGGCCTCCAGCTCCGCCTGAATTTCGGGAGATTTTCGGGAGAAAATTTGTCCCGGGAGGTTTTCAGGAGAGGCGCTGAATTTTGGGAGTCTCCCGTAAAATCCGGGAGGGTTGGCAAGCATGCGTCAGGTTACGCAAAACAACGTAAACCGTTGGCCAACCAAAAAGTAACCACAGAACACTAGGTTACTTTTTAAACCGTTGGCCAACCAACCTGGAGGGGGCGTACCTTAAGGCCGGCTGGAAATCGGGAGAAATTCGGGAGAATGGTTGTCCCGGGAGATTTTCGGGAGAGGCACTGAAATTAGGGAGTCTCCCGGAAAATTCGGGAGGGTTGGCAAGTATGATCTTACTACCACAATGACAAAATATCACAGCACTATTTTTTAGTTAGCAATGAGTAGCAGAGCTAAGCTTAAAACCAAAGTGGATAGTCCAGTAAGATTCCGGGATCCAGAAAGTGACAAGCCTGAAGAAGAAACACAAATAAATGTATTATTAGCCTGGATTTAATGCAACAATATGAAACAACATGTGGTGTATGTACTGTATTTCTACTGATAGTCTGCTACTAGTAACTACAGGTAAAAGCCAGTAAATTAGAATATTACCAGCAGATGACATGGCACCCCAAACCATCACTGATGGTGGAAACTTTACACTAGACTTCAGGCAACGTGGATCCTGTGCCTCTCCTGTCTTCCTCCAGACTCTGGGACCTCGATTTCCAAAGGAAATGCAAAATTTGCATGGTTGGGTGATGGTTTGGGGTGCCATGTCATCTGCTGGTGTCGGTCCACTCTGTTTCCTGAGATCCAGGGTCAACGCAGCCGTCTACCAGCAAGTTTTAGAGCACTTCATGCTTCCTGCTGCTGACCTGCTCTATGGAGATGGAGATTTCAAGTTCCAACAGGACTTGGCGCCTGCACACAGCGCAAAATCTACCCGTGCCTGGTTTACGGACCATGGTATTTCTGTTCTAAATTGGCCCGCCAACTCCCCTGACCTTAGCCCCATAGAAAATCTGTGGGGTATTGTGAAAAGGAAGATGCAGAATGCCAGAGCCAAAAACGCAGAAGAGTTGAAGGCCACTATCAGAGCAACCTGGGCTCTCATAACACCTGAGCAGTGCCAGAAACTCATCGACTCCATGCCACGCCGCATTAACGCAGTAATTGAGGCAAAAGGAGCTCCAACCAAGTATTGAGTATTGTACATGCTCATATTTTTCATTTTCATACTTTTCAGTTGGCCAACATTTCTAAAAATCCCTTTTTTGTATTAGCCTTAAGTAATATTCTCATTTTGTGACACACGGAATTTTGGATTTTCATTTGTTGCCACTTCAAATCATCAAAATTAAATGAAATAAACATTTGAATGCATCAGTCTGTGTGCAATGAATAAATATAATGTACAAGTTACACCTTTTGAATGCAATTACTGAAATAAATCAAGTTTTTCAAAATATTCTAATTTTCTGGCTTTTACCTGTATTCTACTCCTAAAACCGATTCATACAAAAACATGCACCTTTACTGTGAAACCTGCGCAATTTTTTTTCCGACAAATACATCACATGGCGGCGCTGTTATCAAACCTCAAATTGGATTGACTTGAAATTTCTCACACAGATTACTGCGCTCATGCAAAAAAAAAACACTTTAACTTTACACTTGGTCGTCATCAAGCAATCGATTTAGCAATGAATCGTCCCTATAAGTCTTTGACCTTTTTGAAATCAGAACTATACAACTTTGAGGATGTCGGTGTTGCATACTAACCTTTAACTTCCACCATCTTGGTCGCCTCAGCAGAGCGACCGGCTGCTGCATTTTCGACAACGCATGTCAAATTTTGGAAGGTGCCCGGCACCGAGGGAATCCAAGAGAGCTCATTCTGATACACCGAGAGGTAACTTCCTAAGGGGAAACCTCCCTCAAACGACCATCTCACGGTGCAGTCCACGTTTAAAGTGCAAGACGTCAAGCAGGTGAACGTGCTCAGTCGGATTGGAAGGACAGCGTCAGGCCCGCTGATGCTCACATTCCATGGATCGACTGTAAAAAGAAAAATAAACAAATAATACAATAAGTATTAAATAGAACATTTGCCGCCGTACTTATTAGATGGTGCCGAGTGTCCGAATCTGTGAGTTTTAGATGTAACTGTACAAAATGAGCCTAAAACAGTAGCGAGTTTACATAAAAATGCTAACACGTAGTGTCAGAAAAATTGTATATAAATTATCAAAACAACTTTCCGTTCTGAGTTCCCAATGAACAGACTTTGTCTTTGTTGCACCAAGCAAAGCTTGGAAAATTCCACTGTGTACGATGGGAGGAGACGGGAGGGGTTATCTATTGCCATCGAAGACCTGCTCAAGCCGAATCCAGGACGAGCCCAAGCCCATACTTGCCAACCTTGAGACCTCCGATTTCGGGAGGTGGGGGGCGTGGTCGGGGTGGGGCGGGGGCGTGGTTAAGATATATATATATATAAGAAATACTTGACTTTCAGTGAATTCTAGCTATATATATATATATATATATATATATATATATATATATATATATATATATATATATATATATATATATATATATACATATGTCTTAATAAGGTTATCCAAAAAATAGTGCTCGATACCGTAGTAGAGCGCAATATATGTATGTGTGGGGAAAAAAATCTCCTGACGATTGAGGGTACCCCCCCTCATGAAACAGGCCTGTAGAGATGAAATAGTCTTGTGATTTTTTTTCCCCACACATACATATATATATATATATATATATATACATATATATATATATATATATATATATATATATGTATAAATAAAAGAAATACTTGAATTTCAGTGTTCATTTATTTACACATATACACACACATAACACTCATCTACTCATTGTTGAGTTAAGGGTTGAATTGTCCATCCTTGTTCTATTTTCTGTCACTATTTCAGAACACACACATTATACAAATATACATTATAAAATCAATAAGAAAACGGGAGCTCTAATTTGGGAGTCTGAATTAGGATCAGAGGTTCCTATATAAACATTGCGTACTCACGTCGCCTTTTTGTATTGATTACTGCAGCTGTGCACTGGATTCATTCACAAATACAAACTGCAACTCACAAGCACTTTAGAGTTAGGCTCCACCATCAGAATGTGTACTTAAACTTATAAAGATCACATGGATATTATTCAGTGAGTTGATTCACCAAAACTAACCTGTTATACAGGAGGAAAAAGCACACAGGACGTTTCAATTGTTCACAGACTGGTCGCGCTCATCAGAATGACAAGATACTTCCGGTCTGCAGGTGATAGCATTCAATTGGGAAGAAACGCCCTACTGCCCCCTACTGACCAATGTGAATACTGATAAATGTGTAATGACAGCTCCAAAAACGAATTCAAACCACAAAATAAAATAAATAAATCAACACAAAAATGTGACACATTATGGGTGGGTCACATATGCATGTACAGTAGATGGCAGTATTGTCCTGTTTAAAAGTGTCACAACATTGCTGTTTACGGCAAACGAACTGCTTTTGTTGTGTGTTGTCAACACGTCACTCAGGTCCGCATGGAGCTGGAAGGGGCGTGGCCTCCAGCTCCGCCTGAATTTCGGGAATTTTTCGGGAGAAAATTTGTCCCGGGAGGTTTTCGGGAGAGGCGCTGAATTTCGGGAGTCTCCCGGAAAACCCGGGAGGGTTGGCAAGTATGCCCAAGCCCGAGGTATCTTCTTCTTTTGTGTTAATGTGACCGAAAACAATGACTGTTTACATACTCCCCATTCCTTTAGAAACAGATGTTGTTATGTAAACAGGGAAAGTCCAAATAAAAAGAGGTGGCGTACAATCTTTCGCCAGAGCGTGGGTGACACTGTAAGAGGTTACAGGTTGACACGTTTCTCCTCAATTGAGCAAAATTGAATTCTGCCTCTGTTTGATTCTTTGCTTCTTGTCTTGTTTAATAGATGTCATCAGTGTTTGAACCTGACACGTAGCATGTGTGCTAACGATAGCATGATAACAGTCAGCATGTTTGATATAACAAGTTAAATGACTCAATGGGGTATGGCTCCGTAATTAGGAAAAAAAAGTGTAAAATTAGATGAAAAAGGTAGCAAGTTTAAGTTAGCTTGCTAGCATGCTTTTGTTTGCATGCTAAAAGGTAACAAATTTTACATGTCAAGTTATATGACTCTGGTGTAAACGGATGCAAAACTAGCTAAAAAAGTTAGCACGCTAATGTTAGCATGTTAGCAAGCTAAGGTTTGCTTGTGTCACATACCAAGTTATATGACTCGAAGGCGTATGGCTGGGGAAGTAGAGTAAAAGTGTAAAATGAGCTTAAAAAGCTAGCACTTTAATGTTAGCATGCTAACAGTTTGCAAGTGTCACATACCAAGTTATATGACTGTAGGGTGGACGGTAGCAAAATTAGCTCAAAAAGGTAGCATGCTAATATAAACATGCTAACGGTTAGCATGTGTCACATACTAAATGATATGACTGTAAGGAATTGTACACATACTGGAAACTAGATGAGGCAATTCCTGAATGTGAATGCTCCAATGCTGAAGTTGAACTGAAATCCTGGAATTTTTTTTTAATTGTTGAAGTAGAGCACACAATTCCCAAACTGGGTGAATATTTTGAAGTTGGAACAGACTGAATCAGATGAAAAATGTGGGAATTGTGGAACTTTGATGAATGTCCCATTGATTTCAATGGGAATTTCCAAAAATGTTGGAATTTCAGGAAAAGCTGGATTTTTGGGGATTGTAAAATTGTAAAAAAACAAAACTTGAATGGTCTAAATGAGTTGAAATGGTTGGTGTTGGAATTTTTCAAATCGGTCGAGAAATGTTGAAGTAGTGACATGTTGAATTGAGAAATGGTATTACGGAATTCCTGGAATTTCCAGTTCAAAAAAACAACTTTGTTTTTTGTCCTGATTGTGAGGAATGTTTTGACGGTGGAACGGTTGAAATGTGTTGAAAAATGTGGAAGGAGTAGTCGCTAGAAAAAAGGGTGGAAATAGGGCTTTGGAAAACCAGGAATTCTGGAAAATCCTGGAATTGTTTTAAACTTGGAATAAAGGTAGTTTAAATTTCCAAGATGGTGAAATGTGTTGAGGTTGGAACAGTTTGAATCAGATGAAAAATGTGGGAATTGTGGAACTTTTAAGACTGTCCCATTGAATTTCCAAAAAATTTGGGAATTTTGGGAAAAGTGGGATTTTTTTTTTTTAAATGGTAAGAAAAACTTAAACGGTCTGAATGAGTTGAAATGGTTGGTGTTGGAATTTTTCAAATAGGACGAGAAATGTTGAAGTAGTAACACGTTGAATTGAGAAATGGTATTATGGAATTCCTGGAATTTCAGGAAAACCGGGAATTTTTCCACTTAACAAAAAAACCTTAGTTTTTTGTCCTGATTAAGAGGAATGTTTTGACGGTTGAAATGTGTTGAAAAATGTGGAAGGAGGAGTCGCCAGAAAAAAGGGTGGAAATAGGGCTTTGGAGAAGCAGGAATTCTGGAAAATCCTGGAATTCTTTTGAACTTGGAATAAAGATAGTTGAAATTTCCAAGATGGTGGAATGTGTTGAAGTTGGAACGGTTTGAATCAGATGAAAAATGTGGGAATTGTGGAACTTTGAAAAATGTCTCACTGATTTCAATGGGAATTTCCCAAAAATTTGGGAATTTCGGGATTTTTAAAAAACATTTTTTAAATGGTAAGAAAACATTTTACGGTCAGAATGAGTTGAAGGTTGGTGTTGGAATTTTTCAAATCGGTCGAGAAATGTTAAAGTAATAACACGTTCAATTGAGAAATGGTATTACGGAATTCCTGGAATTTCAGGAAAACCGGGAATTTTCCCACTTAAAAAAAACCCTTAGTTTTTTGTCCCGATTAAGAGGAATGTTTTGACGGTTGAAAAATGTGGAAGGAGTAGCCGCCAGAAAAAAGGGTGGAAATAGGGCTTTGGAAAACCAGGAATTCTGGGAAATCCTGGAATTCTTTTGAACTTGGAATAAAGATAGTTGAAATTTCCAAGATGGTGGAATGTGTTGAAGTTGGAACAGTTTGAATCAGATGAAAAATGTGGGAATTGTGGAACTTTGAAGACGGTTTCATTGATTTCAATGGGAATTTCCGCAAAATTTGGGAATTTCTGGAAAAGCGGGAATTTTTTTTGGGAAAATGGTAAGAAAATCTTGAACGGTCGGAATGAGTTGAAATGGTTGGTGTTGGAATTTTTCAAATCGGTCGTGAAATGTTGAAGTAGTAACACGTTGAATTGAGAAATGGTATTACGGAATTCCTGGAATTTCAGGAAAACCGGGAATTTTTCCACTTAGAAAAAACCCTTAGTTTTTTTGTCCTGATTAAGAGGAATGTTTTGACGGTTGAAATGTGTTGAAAAATGTGGAAGGAGTAGTCGCCACAAAAAAGGGTGGAAATAGGGCTTTGTAAAACCAGGAATTCTGGAAAATCCTGGAATTCCTTTGAACTTGGAATAAAAGAAGTTTAAATTTCCAAGATGGTGGAATGTGTTGAAGTTGGAACGGTTTGAATCAGATGAAAAATGTGGGAATTGTGAAACTTTGAAAAATGTCTCACTGATTTCAATGGGAATTTCCAAAAAATTTAGGAATTTCGGGATTTAAAAAAAACATTTTTTAAATGGGAAGAAAACATTTTACGGTCAGAATGAGTTGAAGGTTGGTGTTGGAATTTTTCAAATCGGTCGAGAAATGTTAAAGTAGTAACACGTTCAATTGAGAAATGGTATTACGGAATTCCTAGAATTTCAGGAAAACCGGGAATTTTTCCACTTAAAAAAAACCCTTAGTTTTTTGTCCCGATTAAGAGGAATGTTTTGACGGTTGAAAAATGTGGAAGGAGTAGCCGCCAGAAAAAAGGGTGGAAATAGGGCTTTGGAAAACCAGGAATTCTGGGAAATCCTGGAATTCTTTTGAACTTGGAATAAAGATAGTTGAAATTTCCAAGATGGTGGAATGTGTTGAAGTAGGAACAGTTTGAATCAGATGAAAAATGTGGGAATTGTGGAACTTTGAAGACGATTTCATTGATTTCAATAGGAATTTCCGCAAAATTTGGGAATTTCTGGAAAAGCGGGAATTTTTTTTTTGAAAATGGTAAGAAAAACTTGAACGGTCGGAATGAGTTGAAATGGTTGGTGTTGAAATTTTTCAAATCGGTCGAGAAATGTTGAAGTAGTAACACGTTGAATTGAGAAATGGTATTACGGAATTCCTGGAATTTCAGGAAAACCGGGAATTTTTCCACTTAGAAAAAACCCTTAGTTTTTTTGTCCTGATTAAGAGGAATGTTTTGACGGTTGAAATGTGTTGAAAAATGTGGAAGGAGTAGTCGCCACAAAAAAGGGTGGAAATAGGGCTTTGTAAAACCAGGAATTCTGGAAAATCCTGGAATTCCTTTGAACTTGGAATAAAAGAAGTTTAAATTTCCAAGATGGTGGAATGTGTTGAAGTTGGAACGGTTTGAATCAGATGAAAAATGTGGGAATTGTGGAACTTTGAAAAATGTCTCACTGATTTCAATGGGAATTTCCCAAAAATTTGGGAATTTCGGGATTTTTAAAAAACATTTTTTAAATGGTAAGAAAAAATTTTACGGTCAGAATGAGTTGAAGGTTGGTGTTGGAATTTTTCAAATCGGTCGAGAAATGTTAAAGTAGTAACACGTTCAATTGAGAAATGGTATTACGGAATTCCTGGAATTTCAGGAAAACCGGGAATTTTTCCACTTAAAAAAAACCCTTAGTTTTTTGTCCCGATTAAGAGGAATGTTTTGACGGTTGAAAAATGTGGAAGGAGTAGCCGCCAGAAAAAAGTGTGGAAATAGGGCTTTGGAGAAGCAGGAATTCTGGAAAATCCTGGAATTCTTTTGAACTTGGAATAAAGATAGTTTAAATTTCCAAGATGGTGGAATGTGTTGAAGTAGGAACAGTTTGAATCAGATGAAAAAGGTGGGAATTGTGGAACTTTAAAGACTGTCCCATTGATTTCAATGGGAATTTCCCCCAAAAATTGGGAATTTCGGGAGAAGCGGGATTTTTTTTTTTTTTTTTAAATGGTGAGAAAAACTTGAACGGTCGGAATGAGTTGAAATGGTTGGTGTTGGAATTTTTCAAATCGGTCGAGAAATGTTGAAGTAGTAACACGTTAAATTGAGAAATGGTATTACGGAATTCCTGGAATTTCAGGAAAACCGGGAATTTTTCCAATGAAACAAAAACCTTAGTTATTTGTCCTGATTAAGAGGTGTTAAGAAATGTGTTGAAAAATGTGGAAGGAGTAGTCGCCAAAAAAAAAGGGTGGAAATAGGGCTTTGGAGAAGCAGGAATTCTGGAAAATCCTGGAATTCTTTTGAACTTGGAATAAAGATAGTTGAAATTTCCAAGATGGTGGAATGTGTTGAAGTTGGAACAGTTTGAATCAGATGAAAAATGTGGGAATTGTGGAACTTTGAAGACTGCTTCATTGATTTCAATGGGAATTTCCGCAAAATTTGGGAATTTCTGGAAAAGCGGGATTTTTTTTTTTGAAAATGGTAAGAAAATCTTGAACGGTCGGAATGAGTTGAAATGGTTGGTGTTGGAATTTTTCAAATCGGCCGAGAAATGTTGAAGTAGTAACACGTTGAATTGAGAAATGGTATTACGGAATTCCTGGAATTTCGGGAAAACCTGGAATTTTTCCACTTAGAAAAAACCCTTAGTTTTTTTGTCCTGATTAAGAGGAATGTTTTGACGGTTGAAATGTGTTGAAAAATGTGGAAGGAGTAGTCGCCACAAAAAAGGGTGGAAATAGGGCTTTGTAAAACCAGGAATTCTGGAAAATCCTAGAATTCCTTTGAACTTGGAATAAAAGAAGTTTAAATTTCCAAGATGGTGGAATGTGTTGAAGTTGGAACGGTTTGAATGTGGGAATTGTGGAACTTTGAAAAATGTCTCACTGATTTCAATGGGAATTTCCAAAAAATTTGGGAATTTCGGGATTTTTAAAAAACATTTTTTAAATGGTAAGAAAAAAATTTACGGTCAGAATGAGTTGAAGGTTGGTGTTGGAATTTTTCAAATCGGTCGAGAAATGTTGAAGTAGTAACACGTTCAATTGAGAAATGGTATTACGGAATTCCTGGAATTTCAGGAAAACCGGGAATTTTTCCACTTTAAAAAAAACCCTTAGTTTTTTGTCCCGATTAAGAGGAATGTTTTGACGGTTGAAAAATGTGGAAGGAGTAGCCGCCAGAAAAAAGGGTGGAAATAGGGCTTTGGAAAACCAGGAATTCTGGGAAATCCTGGAATTCTTTTGAACTTGGAATAAAGATAGTTGAAATTTCCAAGATGGTGGAATGTGTTGAAGTAGGAACAGTTTGAATCAGATGAAAAAGGTGGGAATTGTGGAACTTTAAAGACTGTCCCATTGATTTCAATGGGAATTTCCCCCAAAAATTGGGAATTTCGGGAGAAGCGGGATTTTTTTTTTTTTTTTTAAATGGTGAGAAAAACTTGAACGGTCGGAATGAGTTGAAATGGTTGGTGTTGGAATTTTTCAAATCGGTCGAGAAATGTTGAAGTAGTAACACGTTCAATTGAGAAATGGTATTACGGAATTCCTGGAATTTCAGGAAAACCGGGAATTTTTCCAATGAAACAAAAACCTTATTTATTTGTCCTGATTAAGAGGTGTTAAGAAATGTGTTGAAAAATGTGGAAGGAGTAGTCGCCAAAAAAAAAGTGTGGAAATAGGGCTTTGGAGAAGCAGGAATTCTGGAAAATCCTGGAATTCTTTTGAACTTGGAATAAAGGTAGTTTAAATGTCCAAGATGGTGGAATGTGTTGAAGTAGGAACAGTTTGAATCAGATGAAAAATGTGGGAATTGTGGAACTTTGAAGACTGCTTCATTGATTGAAAATTTGGGAATTGTGGAACTTTAAAGACTGTCCCATTGATTTCAATGGGAATTTCCCCCAAAAATTGGAAATTTCTGGAAAAGCGGGTATTTTTTTTGGAAAATGGTAAGAAAAACTTGAACGGTTGGAATGAGTTGAAATGGTTGGTGAAATTTCAACTCGGTCGAGAAATGTTGAAGTAGTAACACGTTGAATTGAGAAATG
The DNA here is from genome assembly GCF_033978685.3 of Nerophis lumbriciformis. NCBI lineage: Eukaryota > Metazoa > Chordata > Actinopteri > Syngnathiformes > Syngnathidae > Nerophis > Nerophis lumbriciformis. The sequence continues at coordinate 1,590,108 of NC_084551.2, forward strand.
GTATTACGGAATTCCTGGAATTTCGGGAAATTTTCCAGTTCAAAAAACAACTTCATTTTTTTGTCCTAATTGAGAGGAATGTTTTGACGGTTGGAATGTGTTGAAAAATGTGGAAGGAGTAGTCGCCAGAAAAAAGGGTGGAAATAGGGCTTTTGGAAAACCAGGAATTCTGGAAAATCCTGGTATTTTTTTGAACTTGGAAAAAAGATAGTTTAAATTTCCACAATGGTGGAATATGTTGAAGGTGGAATGGTTTGAATCGGTTGAAAAATGTGGAAATGGTGGAACTTTCAAAAACGGCCAATTAATTTTGAATGGGAAAAATGTCCCGGAAAACCTGGAATTCTGGGAAATCTGGGAATTTTTGGAATTTGTCAAGGGAAAGCCCGCAATCCATTTGTGTGAATGCTTTGGAGCATTCACACAATGATGGTCATTATTGTTTTAAACAGCTCCTACAACCTCATTTACTTACAGTTTAGCAGGTAACCCAGACTGAGAACTCGAGTCTGGGTCAGGGCTTTGTCACACTGGTAGAAACCGCCATCAGATAGCAGCAGTGAGTCAAAATGAAGCACATTCTCCCCTGAAGCCACCCTCTGGCCGTCCTTGTACCAGGTGACCATGTTCTCCTCAGGCAAGGTGGGAGATGAACGTGCAGCAACATGGCAAAGCAGATCCAGAGGACTCTCCAGAGATGGGACGGCACCGGGTGGGCTGATTTGTACCGACACTGGATCTGGAAATTCACATTATTAGCGCCAAGCAAAAATAAACGTCGTATTGTCATCAATGATTTAAATAAATATATTTGACTCTTAAAATGGCTTTAATGTACATATTTTGTAGACAATTTATTTAACATTATTTTGTAGATAAAAAAGATAAATAAAGTTGAAAAGTGAAAGTACCAATGATTGTCACACACACACAAGGTGTGGCGAAATTATTCTTTGCATTTGACCCATCACCCTTGATCACCCCCTGGGAGGTGAGGGGAGCAGTGAGCAGCAGCGATGGCCACGCCCGGGAATCATTTTTGGTGATTTAACCCCCAATTCCAACCCTTGATGCAAATAAATAAATAACTACAGTATAATAAAAAAAACAAGTAAAATAAACACTGGATTCTAGTTCAGATTTGAATATATAACTAATATATTTTTTTTTGTATCACTTTATTTTTTTTTAATTTTCTGAAATAAACTAAAAATCTAATTTTAAACAAAACTAATATATATTTTGCTTTTCTTTTATTGTATTTAATTTTTTAACATCTTTGGAAATATTGATTTAAAAATACAATCAAAATATAAACACAAAACATGTAACATTTTTAAACATTATTAAAATATGTTGTAAATTTAGCCTACCTTTTTTGGTACATCTAAAAAAAATAATAAATGCAAATAGAATACATAAAACATATCTAATATACAATTCTATTTTATTTAAATTTAAATGTTTCCTCATCTAATAGATAAAACATGCATAAGGAGCATAAAATATCTATAATGAAATAAAATAAAATAATTTGAGCACGTAAATATATTATTTGCATTTATTCCATTACATTTTTGTCCATATTTTGAATACATACAAGAGTAAAAATATAAACACAAAACATATACATTTTTTAAACATTATTAAAATATGTTGTAAATTTATCCTACCTTTTTTGGTACATCTAAAAAAATAATAAATGCAAATAGAATACATAAAACATATCTAATATACAATTCTATTTTATTTAAATTTAAATTTTTCCTCATCTAATAGATAAAACATGCATAAGGAGTATAAAATATCTATAATGAAATCAAATAAAAATAATTTGAGCACATAAATATATTATTTGCATTTATTCCATTACATTTTTGTCCATATTTTGAATACATAGAAGAGTAAAAATATAAACACAAAACATGTACATTTTTTAAACATTATTAAAATATGTTGTAAATTTATACTACCTTTTTTGGTACATCTAAAAAAATATTAAATGCAAATAGAATACATAAAACATATCTAATATACAATTCTATTTTATTTAAATTTAAATTTTTCCTCATCTAATAGATAAAACATGCATAAGGAGTATAAAATATCTATAATGAAATAAAATAAAATAATTTGAGCACATAAATATATTATTTGCATTTATTCCATTATATTTTTGTCCATATTTTGAATACATAGAAGAGTAAAAATATAAACACAAAACATGTAACATTTTTAAACATTATTAAAATATGTTGTAAATTTATACTACCTTTTTTGGTACATCTAAAAATAATAATAAATGCAAATAGAATACATAAAACATATCTAATATACAATTCTATTTTATTTAAATTTAAATTTTTTCTCATCTAATAGATAAAACATGCATAAGGAGTATAAAATATCTATAATGAAATAAAATAAAATAATTTGAGCACATAAATATATTATTTGCATTTATTCCATTACATTTTTGTCCATATTTTGAATACATAGAAGAGTAAAAATATAAACACAAAACATGTACATTTTTTAAACATTATTAAAATATGTTGTAAATTTATCCTACCTTTTTTTGGTACATCTAAAAAAATAATAAATGCAAATAGAATACATAAAACATATCTAATATACAATTCTATTTTATTTAAATTTAAATTGTTTCTCATCTAATAGATAAAACATGCATAAGGAGTATAAAATATCTATAATGAAATAAAATAAAATAATTTGAGCACATAAAAATATTATTTGCATTTATTCCATTACATTTTTGTACATATTTTGAATACATAGAAGAGTAAAAATATAAACACAAAACATGTACATTTTTTAAACATTATTAAAATATGTTGTACATTTATACTACCTTTTTTGGTACATCTAAAAAAAATAATAAATGCAAATAGAATACATAAAACATATCTAATATACAATTCTATTTTATTTAAATTTAAATTTTTTCTCATCTAATAGATAAAACATGCATAAGGAGTATAAAATATCTATAATGAAATAAAATAAAATAATTTGAGCACATAAATATATTATTTGCATTTATTCCATTACATTTTTGTCCATATTTTGAATACATAGAAGAGTAAAAATATAAACACAAAACATGTACATTTTTTAAACATTATTAAAATATGTTGTAAATTTATACTACCTTTTTTGGTACATCTAAAAAAATAATAAATGCAAATAGAATACATAAAACATATCTAATATACAATTCTATTTTATTTAAATTTAAATGTTTCCTCATCTAATAGATAAAACATGCATAAGGAGTATAAAATATCTATAATGAAATCAAATTAAATAATTTGAGCACATAAACATATTATTTGCATTTATTCCATTACATTTTTGTCCATATTTTGAATACATAGAAGAGTAAAAATATAAACACAAAACATGTACATTTTTTAAACATTATTAAAATATGTTGTAAATTTATACTACCTTTTTTGGTACATCTAAAAAAATATTAAATGCAAATAGAATACATAAAACATATCTAATATACAATTCTATTTTATTTAAATTTAAATGTTTCCTCATCTAATAGATAAAACATGCATAAGGAGTATAAAATATCTATAATGAAATAAAATTAAATAATTTGAGCACATAAACATATTATTTGCATTTATTCCATTACATTTTTGTACATATTTTGAATACATAGAAGAGTAAAAATATAAACACAAAACATGTACATTTTTTTAACATTATTAAAATATGTTGTAAATTTATACTACCTTTTTTGGTACATCTAAAAAAATATTAAATGCAAATAGAATACATAAAACATATCTAATATACAATTCTATTTTATTTAAATTTAAATTTTTTCTCATCTAATAGATAAAACATGCATAAGGAGTATAAAATATCTATAATGAAATAAAATTAAATAATTTGAGCACATAAACATATTATATGCATTTATTCCATTACATTTTTGTACATATTTTGAATACATAGAAGAGTAAAAATATAAACACAAAACATGTACATTTTTTTAACATTATTAAAATATGTTGTAAATTTATACTACCTTTTTTGGTACATCTAAAAAAATATTAAATGCAAATAGAATACATAAAACATATCTAATATACAATTCTATTTTATTTAAATTTAAATTTTTTCTCATCTAATAGATAAAACATGCATAAGGAGTATAAAATATCTATAATGAAATAAAATTAAATAATTTGAGCACATAAACATATTATTTGCATTTATTCCATTACATTTTTGTCCATATTTTGAATACATCGAAGAGTAAAAATATAAACACAAAACATGTACATTTTTTAAACATTATTAAAATATGTTGTAAATTTATACTACCTTTTTTGGTACATCTAAAAAAATATTAAATGCAAATAGAATACATAAAACATATCTAATATACAATCCTATTCTATTTAAATTTAAATTTTTCCTCATCTAATAGATAAAACATGCATAAGGAGTATAAAATATCTATAATGAAATAAAATAAAATAATTTGAGCACATAAAAATATTATTTGCATTTATTCCATTACATTTTTGTCCATATTTTGAATACATCGAAGAGTAAAAATATTAACACAAAACATGTACATTTTTTAAACATTATTAAAATATGTTGTAAATTTATCCTACCTTTTTTGGTACATCTAAAAAAATAATAAATGCAAATAGAATACATAAAACATCTAATATACAATTCTATTTTATTTAAATTTAAATGTTTCCTCATCTAATAGATAAAACATGCATAAGGAGTATAAAATATCTATAATGAAATAAAATTAAATAATTTGAGCACATAAACATATTATTTGCATTTATTCCATTACATTTTTGTCCATATTTTGAATACATAGAAGAGTAAAAATATAAACACAAAACATGTAAATTTTTTAAACATTATTAAAATATGTTGTAAATTTATACTACCTTTTTTGGTACATCTAAAAAAATAATAAATGCAAATAGAATACATAAAACATATCTAATATACAATTCTATTTTATTTAAATAAAAAAAAAAATCTCATCTAATAGATAAAACATGCATAAGGAGTATAAAATATCTATAATGAAATCAAATCAAATAATTTGAGCACATAAATATATTATTTGCATTTATTCCATTACATTTTTGTCCATATTTTGAATACATAGAAGAGTAAAAATATAAACACAAAACATGTACATTTTTTAAACATTATTAAAATATGTTGTAAATTTATACTACCTTTTTCGGTACATCTAAAAAAATATTAAATGCAAATAGAATACATAAAACATATCTAATATACAATCCTATTTTATTTAAATTTAAATTTTTCCTCATCTAATAGATAAAACATGCATAAGGAGTATAAAATATCTATAATGAAATCAAATTAAATAATTTGAGCACATAAACATATTATTTGCATTTATTCCATTACATTTTTGTCCATATTTTGAATACATAGAAGAGTAAAAATATAAACACAAAACATGTACATTTTTTAAACATTATTAAAATATGTTGTAAATTTATACTACCTTTTTTGGTACATCTAAAAAAATATTAAATGCAAATAGAATACATAAAACATATCTAATATACAATTCTATTTTATTTAAATTTAAATGTTTCCTCATCTAATAGATAAAACATGCATAAGGAGTATAAAATATCTATAATGAAATCAAATTAAATAATTTGAGCACATAAACATATTATTTGCATTTATTCCATTACATTTTTGTACATATTTTGAATACATAGAAGAGTAAAAATATAAACACAAAACATGTACATTTTTTAAACATTATTAAAATATGTTGTAAATTTATACTACCTTTTTTGGTACATCTAAAAAAATATTAAATGCAAATAGAATACATAAAACATATCTAATATACAATTCTATTTTATTTAAATTTAAATTTTTCCTCATCTAATAGATAAAACATGCATAAGGAGTATAAAATATCTATAATGAAATAAAATTAAATAATTTGAGCACATAAACATATTATTTGCATTTATTCCATTACATTTTTGTCCATATTTTGAATACATAGAAGAGTAAAAATATAAACACAAAACATGTACATTTTTTAAACATTATTAAAATATGTTGTAAATTTATACTACCTTTTTTGGTACATCTGAAAAAATATTAAATGCAAATAGAATACATAAAACATATCTAATATACAATTCTATTTTATTTAAATTTAAATTGTTTCTCATCTAATAGATAAAACATGCATAAGGAGTATAAAATATCTATAATGAAATAAAATAAAATAATTTGAGCACATAAATATATTATTTGCATTTATTCCATTACATTTTTGTCCATATTTTGAATACATCGAAGAGTAAAAATATAAACACAAAACATGTACATTTTTTAAACATTATTAAAATATGTTGTAAATTTATACTACCTTTTTTGGTACATCTAAAAAAATATTAAATGCAAATAGAATACATAAAACATATCTAATATACAATTCTATTTTATTTAAATTTAAATGTTTCCTCATCTAATAGATAAAACATGCATAAGGAGTATAAAATATCTATAATGAAATAAAATAAAATAATTTGAGCACATAAAAATATTATTTGCATTTATTCCATTACATTTTTGTCCATATTTTGAATACATAGAAGAGTAAAAATATAAACACAAAACATGTACATTTTTTAAACATTATTAAAATATGTTGTAAATTCATACTACCTTTTTTGGTACATCTAAAAAAATATTAAATGCAAATAGAATACATAAAACATATCTAATATACAATTCTATTTTATTTAAATTTAAATTTTTTCTCATCTAATAGATAAAACATGCATAAGGAGTATAAAATATCTATAATGAAATAAAATAAAATAATTTGAGCACATAAAAATATTATTTGCATTTATTCCATTACATTTTTGTCCATATTTTGAATATATAGAAGAGTAAAAATATAAACACAAAACATGTACATTTTTTTAAACATTATTAAAATATGTTGTAAATTTATACTACCTTTTTTGGTACATCTAAAAAAATATTAAATGCAAATAGAATACATAAAACATATCTAATATACAATTCTATTTTATTTAAATTTAAATTTTTCCTCATCTAATAGATAAAACATGCATAAGGAGTATAACATATCTATAATGAAATAAAATAAAATAATTTGAGCACATAAATATATTATTTGCATTTATTCCATTACATTTTTGTCCATATTTTGAATACATAGAAGAGTAAAAATATAATCACAAAACATGTACATTTTTTAAACATTATTAAAATATGTTGTAAATTTATACTACCTTTTTTGGTACATCTAAAAAAATAATAAATGCAAATAGAATACATAAAACATATCTAATATACAATTCTATTTTATTTAAATTTAAATTTTTTCTCATCTAATAGATAAAACATGCATAAGGAGTATAAAATATCTATAATGAAATAAAATAAAATAATTTGAGCACATAAACATATTATTTGCATTTATTCCATTACATTTTTGTCCATATTTTGAATACATACAAGAGTAAAAATAAATGAATACAAACAAATATTAACGATCAAATAAAGTAAACTTTTAGCATTAACTTTCAAAAGGGGACCCATTGCCTCCCTGCTTGGCACTCAGCATCAAGGGTTGGAATTGGGGGTTAAATCACCAAAACTGATTCCCGGGCGCGGCCGCCGCTGCTGCTCACTGCTCCCCTCACCTCCCAGGGGGTGATCAAGGGTGATGGGTCAAATGCAGAGAATAATGTCGAGTGTGTGGGTGACAATAATTGGTATTTTAACTTTAAAGATCATTGTATTTTTTTTTTATTTTACAATTTTTTAATAATACAATTAGTTCAGCGAAACATGACTTAATAAGACGTTTTTTTGTTTTTTTTGGATATTTTTTAAATAAATATTTAGATAGAGTTAAAATGTGAAAATATATTTTGTGTGTATATTGTAACTATATTTCATTGTAATTATATTACAGAAATAATTATTGGGTTAGGGTTAGGGTTAGGGTTAGGGTTAGAGGGTTAGGGTTAGGGTTAGGGTTAGGGTTAGGGTTAGGGTTAGGGTTAGGGGTAACCCTAACCCTAACCCTCTAACCCTAACCCTAACCCTAACCCTAACCCTAACCCAATAATTATTTCTGTACATTGAGATGTTCAAAGAATTGCATTCAAATCAGTTAAAGTACATGACAAAAAACATCAAGGCATTAGGGTTAGGGTTAGGGTTAGGGGTAACCCTAACCCTAACCCTCTAACCCTAACCCTAACCCTAACCCTAACCCAATAATTATTTCTGTACATTGAGATGTTCAAAGAATTGCATTCAAATCAGTTAAAGTACATGACAAAAAACATCAAGGCATTAGGGTTAGGGTTAGGGTTAGGGTTAGAGGGTTAGGGTTAGGGTTAGGGTTAGGGGTAAACCTAACCCTAACCCCCTAACCCTAACCCTAACCCTAACCCTAACCCTAACCCAATAATTATTTCTGTACATTGAGATGTTCAAAGAATTGCATTCAAATCAGTTAAAGTACATGACAAAAAACATCAAGGCATTAGGGTTAGGGTTAGGGTTAGGGTTAGGGTTAGGGTTAGGGGTAACCCTAACCCTAACCCTCTAACCCTAACCCTAACCCTAACCCTAACCCTAACCCTAACCCTAACCCTAACCCAATAATTATTTCTGTCCATTGAGATGTTCAAAGAATTGCATTCAAATCAGTTAAAGTACATGACAAAAAACATCAAGGCATTAGGGTTAGGGTTAGGGTTAGGGTTAGAGGGTTAGGGTTAGGGTTTGGGTTAGGGGTAAACCTAACCCTAACCCCCTAACCCTAACCCTAACCCTAACCCTAACCCTAACCCTAACCCAATAATTATTTCTGTCCATTGAGATGTTCAAAGAATTGCATTCAAATCAGTTAAAGTACATGACAAAAAACATCAAGGCATTAGGGTTAGGGTTAGGGTTAGGGTTAGAGGGTTAGGGTTAGGGTTAGGGTTAGGGGTAAACCTAACCCTAACCCCCTAACCCTAACCCTAACCCTAACCCAATAATTATTTCTGTCCATTGAGATGTTCAAAGAATTGCATTCAAATCAGTTAAAGTACATGACAAAAAACATCAAGGCATTAGGGTTAGGGTTAGGGTTAGGGTTAGAGGGTTAGGGTTAGGGTTTGGGTTAGGGGTAAACCTAACCCTAACCCCCTAACCCTAACCCTAACCCTAACCCTAACCCAATAATTATTTCTGTACATTGAGATGTTCAAAGAATTGCATTCAAATCAGTTAAAGTACATGACAAAAAACATCAAGGCATTAGGGTTAGGGTTAGGGTTAGGGTTAGAGGGTTAGGGTTAGGGTTAGGGTTAGGGGTAAACCTAACCCTAACCCCCTAACCCTAACCCTAACCCAATAATTATTTCTGTACATTGAGATGTTCAAAGAATTGCATTCAAATCAGTTAAAGTACATGACAAAAAACATCAAGGCATTAGGGTTAGGGTTAGGGTTAGGGTTAGGGTTAGGGTTAGGGGTAACCCTAACCCTAACCCTCTAACCCTAACCCTAACCCTAACCCTAACCCTAACCCTAACCCAATAATTATTTCTGTCCATTGAGATGTTCAAAGAATTGCATTCAAATCAGTTAAAGTACATGACAAAAAACATCAAGGCATTAGGGTTAGGGTTAGGGTTAGGGTTAGAGGGTTAGGGTTAGGGTTTGGGTTAGGGGTAAACCTAACCCTAACCCCCTAACCCTAACCCTAACCCTAACCCTAACCCTAACCCTAACCCAATAATTATTTCTGTACATTGAGATGTTCAAAGAATTGCATTCAAATCAGTTAAAGTACATGAAAAAAAACATCAAGGCATTAGGGTTAGGGTTAGGGTTAGGGGTAACGCTAACCCTAACCCTAACCCTAACCCTAACCCTAACCCTAACCCTAACCCTAACCCTAACCCTAACCCCAATGCCTTGATGTTTTTTGCCATGTACTTTAACTGATTTGAATGCAATTCTTTGAACATCTCAATGTATTAAAGACAAGGCGGCATCACCAACCTTGTACAATACTTACTTCTAATGTCCACAATGGAGGTCACGGTGCTGGAGGCCCCTGTTTTGTGACTGAGAACGGTGCACTGCAGGTCCACCGAGTAGTCCCGTCCATCCGGCGCCCAGACGAGCGTGCTCCCGTTGACCCTTCGACCCTTGAAGGACCAAGAGTAGGAGCAGTTTTGAAAGCAGTTAGACGAGCAGGTGAACGTGTTGCTGGACCCAGCTGTCACTCGACCAGGCCAGGTTATCTGCATGCTGAAGGCGAGCCCCGCTGCACCTGCACGAGACCGTAGTGATGAAGATGATGTCATCATATCCATCAATATGACATACTGTGTCTCTCTTACCATTCAGTGCCACCAGCATAACAATGCAAATCTTCCTCTTCCAGTCTGCACTCATCGTGTTGTTGTGTGTCTTGACTTTGAGCACATTGTGTCCTTTATTTCCCAAGCCAACCTATTCATGTTCTTGGCCACGCCTTAATTTCACAAGAGGTTAGGACCTTGGGCAATATAATGCACATTACAAGTGGAATTTACCGCCAGCTGTGACGGGAAACCTCGTCATTTGGTGTGTTGTAATAGCTGTAGTAAAAGGATGTCCGGGCCCCGAAACACCAGAGGGCGCTGTTTCTCACATATGGGTTGTTTCAGTAAATTAAAAACCACTTGTTATATGTGTTTATTGTAGAAATCAGTGACACTAAGCCCATAAGGGACATCTACTACATTTATGGTCCGTCTACCCATAGACATCTTATAAGTAGACGCAGCAACAATTTTGAACAATTTCCCTTGTGGATCATTAAAGTTTGTCTAAGTCTAAGTCCAGAGGTGGGTAGAGTAGCCAGACATTGTACTCAAGTAAGAGTACTGTTACTTTAGAGATTTATTACTCAAGTAAAAGTAAGGAGTAGTCACCCAAATATTTACTTGAGTAAAAGTAAAAAGTATGTTGTGAAAAAACTACTCAAGTACTGAGTAACTGATGAGTAACGTACACACACACACATATATATACATATATATATATACACATATACATATATATATATATACATACATACATATACATTGATATATACAGTATATAATTTATATGTATTTATTTTGCTGTTTTTGTTTACATGTTAAAGATGTTTTAATGAATATACATGCATGTTTAACACATATAGATTCCTTTCTTTCATGAAGACAAGAATATAAGTTGGTGTATTACCTGATTCTGATGACTTGCATTGATTGGAATCAGACAGTAGTGATGATAACGTCCACGTTTTCAAATGGAGGAGAAAAAAAGTTCCTCCTTTCTGTCTAATACCACATGAAAGTGGTTGGTTTTTGGCATCTTATTTGTCCAGCTTCCATATTCGTTTTTATACACTTTACAAGAAATATATTGGCGTCAAACTCCTTAGCTTGCTAGCTTGTTTGCGCTGGCTTTCGGAGACTCTTGTTTTGAAAGCGCAGGCGCGATGGAGCGGCACTTTTATTGTGAAGACAGGAACTGTGCAGTCAGTCTTTAGGCTTTTGACGGGATGTACGGTTGAAATATATCTTTTTTCCTTCACACTTTTGATTGATTGATTGGAACTTTTATTAGTAGATTGCACAGTACAGTACATATTCCGTACAATTGACCACTAAATGGTAACACCCCAATAAGTTTTTCAACTTCTTTAAGTCAGGTCATGTGACCACCTGGCTCTGTTTGATTGGTCCAACGTCACCAGTGACTGCATCTGATTGGTAGAACGAAGTGAAACGTCACCAGTAAGGCAGGCACTTTGAAGGTCTGTCTGACAGACCAAAACAAACAAAGCGTGCATTAACAGATCGATAAAAATTAGTAGCGAGTAGCGAGCTGAATGTAGATAAAAGTAGCGGAGTAAAAGTAGCGTTCCTTCTCTATAAATATACTTAAGTAAAAGTAAAAGTAAGTTGCATTAAAACTACTCTTAGAAGTACAATTTATCCCAAAAGTTACTCAAGTAGATGTAACAGAGTAAATGTAGCGCGTTAATACCCACCTCTGTCTAAGTCTAAATCTAACACTGCTGACACGGGAGAAATTTGGCCACCATCTTGAAGTGGTGATGAGGAGCCGGCGAGCAGCCTTAACTGACAGTTGACAGGTAGAAAACAAAGACTGTTAAAAATAGGAATCGGGGGATTACTTTTCACAAGTAAGATTTAACATTAACATTGTATTTTGTGAAAATAATATTACCACAGAGTTGAGAAGGAGCAAAGATCTTCATTAGTACTGAAACTGTAGCCGCTAGCAAACAAGAGTATGACCACAATAGAATTGCTTGTCAATGAAATTAATTACATTTAAAGGGGAACATTATCACAATTTCAGAATGGTTAAAACCATTAAAAATCAGTTCCCAGTGGCTTATTATATTTTTCTAAGTTTTTTTCAAAATTTTACTATCCCTAAAAAAAGCTTCAAAGTGCCTGATTTTAACCATCGTTACAAACACCCGTCCATTTTCCTGTGACGTCACATAGTGAAAGCCAACACAAACAAACATGGCGGAAAGAACAGCAAGCTATAGCGACATTAGCTCGGATTCAGACTCGGATTTCAGCGGCTTAAGCGATTCAACAGATTACGCATGTATTGAAACGGACGGTTGTAGTGTGGAGGCAGGTAGCGAAAACCAAATTGAAGAAGAAACTGAAGCTATTGAGCCATATCGGTTTGAACCGTATGCAAGCGGAACCGACGAAAAACGACACGACAGCCAGCGACACGGGAGAAAGCGAGGACGAATTCGGCGATCGCCTTCTAACCAACGATTGGTATGTGTTTGTTTGGCATTAAAGGAAACTAGCAACTATGAACTAGGTTTACAGCATATGAAATACATTTGGCAACAACATGCACTTTGAGAGTGCAGACAGCCCAATTTTCATCAATTAATATATTCTGTAGACATACCCTCATCCGCGCTCTTTTCCTGAAAGCTGATCTGTCCAGTTTTGGAGTTGATGTCAGCAGGCCAGGGAAGCTAGGGTCGATAGCTCGCTCGTCCGCGGGAACAAACTGCCGCCATTGCTTGCCGTGCTACCGAGGTCCTTTGTCCCTGAATTGCTCACACACTCCGGCAGATTCAATGGGGGTCTGGCGGCAGATTTCTTTGACTTTATGGTTGGAAATGCATCTGCTTTGAGTGTCGCAGGATATCCACACATTCTTGCCATCTCTGTCGTAGCATAGCTTTCGTGGGTAAAGTGTGCGGAACAAACGTCCAGTTTCTTGCCACTTTGGCATCTTTGGGCCACTGGTGCAACTTGAATCCGTCCCTGTTGGTGTTGTTACACCCTCCGATAACACACCGACAAGGCATGATGTCTCCAAGGTACGGAAAACAGTAGAAAAAAACGGAAAATAACAGAGCTGATTTGACTCGGTGTTTGAGAAAATGGCGGATTGCTTCCGAGAGCGAATATTAGAAAGGCGTTTAATTCGCCAAAATTCACCCATTTAGAGTTCGGAAATCGGTTAAAAAAAATATGGTCTTTTTTCTGCAACATCGAGGTATATATTGACGCTTACATAGGTCTGGTGATAATGTTCCCCTTTAAAAATGTCATACTTGAATAACAATATTCTGAATCCAGTGAAACAGATTGGTGGTTTTAGCTGATATAAAGACTTTCAGGTGTTTATATACAGGTAAAAGCCAGTAAATTAGAATATTTTGAAAAACTTGATTTATTTCAGTAATTGCATTCAAAAGGTGTAACTTGTACATTATATTTATTCATTGCACACAGACTGATGCATTCAAATGTTTATTTCATTTAATTTTGATGATTTGAAGTGGCGGGCTTCACGGTGGCAGAGGGGTTAGTGCATCTGCCTCACAATACCAAGGTCCTGAGTAGTCTTGGGTTCAATCCCGGGCTCGGGATCTTTCTGTGTGGAGTTTGCATGTTCTCCCCGTGACTGCGTGGGTTCCCTCCGGGTACTCCGGCTTCCTCCCACCTCCAAAGACATGCACCTGGGGATAAGTTGATTGGCAACACTAAATGGTCCCTAGTGTGTGGATGTGAGTGTGAATGTTGTCTGTCTATCTGTGTTGGCCCTGTGATGAGGTGGCGACTTGTCCAGGGTGTACCCCGCCTTCCGCCCGATTGTAGCTGAGATAGGCTCCAGCGCCCCCCGCGACCCCAAAAGGGAATAAGCGGTAGAAAATGGATGGATGGATGGATTTGAAGTGGCAACAAATGAAAATCCAAAATTCCGTGTGTCACAAAATTAGAATATTACTTAAGGCTAATACAAAAAAGGGATTTTTAGAAATGTTGGCCAACTGAAAAGTATGAAAATGAAAAATATGAGCATGTACAATACTCAATACTTGGTTGGAGCTCCTTTTGCCTCAATTACTGCGTTAATGCGGCGTGGCATGGAGTCGATGAGTTTCTGGCACTGCTCAGGTGTTATGAGAGCCCAGGTTGCTCTGATAGTGGCCTTCAACTCTTCTGCGTTTTTGGGTCTGGCATTCTGCATCTTCCTTTTCACAATACCCCACAGATTTTCTATGGGGCTAAGGTCAGGGGAGTTGGCGGGCCAATTTAGAACAGAAATACCATGGTCCGTAAACCAGGCACGGGTAGATTTTGCGCTGTGTGCAGGCGCCAAGTCCTGTTGGAACTTGAAATCTCCATCTCCATAGAGCAGGTCAGCAGCAGGAAGCATGAAGTGCTCTAAAACTTGCTGGTAGATGGCTGCGTTGACCCTGGATCTCAGGAAACAGAGTGGACCGACACCAGCAGATGACATGGCACCCCAAACCATCACCCAACCATGCAAATTTTGCATTTCCTTTGGAAATCGAGGTCCCAGAGTCTGGAGGAAGACAGGAGAGGCACAGGATCCACGTTGCCTGAAGTCTAGTGTAAAGTTTCCACCATCAGTGATGGTTTGCTCATATTTTTCATTTTCATACTTTTCAGTTGGCCAACATTTCTAAAAATCCCTTTTTTGTATTAGCCTTAAGTAATATTCTAATTTTGTGACACACGGAATTTTGGATTTTCATTTGTTGCCACTTCAAATCATCAAAATTAAATGAAATAAACATTTGAATGCATCAGTCTGTGTGCAATGAATAAATATAATGTACAAGTTACACCTTTTGAATGCAATTACTGAAATAAATCAAGTTTTTCAAAATATTCTAATTTACTGGCTTTTACCTGTATGTTTATGTTTAAGTATTTGGCAGACGCTTTTATCCAAAGCGACATACATAAAAAATACATATAAAACAATCACTGTAAACATGATCATTTAAGGGAAGAATGTAATACAAAATATCAATACAAAGTGTCAAGACAGAATAAACTATCTGCTGCTGCGGCAACAGAGATACAGTCTATAGGTCCCTAATGTATTCATACAGTTTATGTAGGATATACGCATGTATATATAAACTAATCATATGGTCAGAGCCATTTACTCTTTCTGTCCGTCACTAAAGGGGTTGGCTCAAGGCCAAGTGCCAGTCTACTTAGGGCGGGGCTGGGATCTTGCTCAGGTGTTGCTGAGTAGAGACGCAACAGTTTTTGACTGTGCCAGGCTATGATTTGTTTGCTCCCGTTTATTTTCCGTTTTTGTTACAAAGTGAGTTTTGGTTTACGTGACTGTATGTTAATAAATATTTGTGTTAAACATGGACACAATTCTGGACATCAGTTATTAGCCAGCTGCACACGTCTGAACTATCAATCAATCAATGTTTATTTATATAGCCCTAAATCACAAGTGTCTCAAAGGGCTG
This sequence comes from Nerophis lumbriciformis, assembly GCF_033978685.3. NCBI lineage: Eukaryota > Metazoa > Chordata > Actinopteri > Syngnathiformes > Syngnathidae > Nerophis > Nerophis lumbriciformis. The sequence goes on from NC_084551.2 coordinate 1,606,048, forward strand.
CACAAGCCACAACGACATCCTCGGTACAGAGCCCACATAAGGGCAAGGAAAAACTCACCCCATTGGGACATCGATGTGAATGACTATGAGAAACTTTGGAGAGGACCGCATATGTGGGTAACCCCCGCCCTCTAGGGGAGACCGAATGCAATGGATGTCGAGTGGGTCTGACATAATATTGTGAGAGTCCAGTCCATAGCGGATCCAACATAATAGTAAGAGTCTATTATAACTAGCTTCAGTTATATTCGGCAACCAGTAGCAGAAAGAGTATAGGACTTTACCGCTACATTATGTATAGTGGATAGTATCTCCGCCTGTCACGCGGAAGACCAGGGTTTGATTCCCTGACGGGGAGCCATAAAGTTTGATCATATTACGCCTATACTGGCTCACCTGCACTGGCTTCCTGTGCACTTAAGATGCGACTTTAAGGTTTTACTACTTACGTATAAAATACTACACGGTCTAGCTCCAGCCTATCTTGCCGATTGTATTGTACCATATGTCCCGGCAAGAAATCTGCGTTCAAAGAACTCTGGCTTATTAGTGATTCCCAGAGCCCAAAAAAAGTCTGCGGGCTATAGAGCGTTTTCTATTGGGGCTCCAGTACTATGGAATGCCCTCCCAGTAACAGTTAGAGATGCTACCTCGGTAGAAGCATTTAAGTCCCATCTTAAAACTCATTTGTATACTCTAGCCTTTGAATCATACTTGCCAACCTTGAGACCTCCGATTTCAGGACGTGGGGGCGTGTTCGGGGGTGGGCGGGGGCGTGGTTAAGAGGGGAGGAGTATATTGACAGCTAGAATTCACCAAGTCAAGTATTTCATACATATTACATACAGTGGGGCAAAAAAGTATTTAGTCAGCCACCAATTGTGCAAGTTCTCCCACTTAAAATGATGACAGAGGTCTGTAATTTTCATCATAGGTACACTTCAACTGTGAGAGACAGAATGTGAAAAAAAATCCAGGAATTCACATTGTAGGATTTTTTAAGAATTTATTTGTAAATTATGGTGGAAAATAAGTATTTGGTCAATAACAAAAATTCAACTCAATGCTTTGTAATATAACCTTTGTTGGCAATAACAGAGGTCAAACGATTACTATAGGTCTTTACCAGGTTTGCACACACAGTAGCTGGTATTTTGGCCCATTCCTCCATGCAGATCTTCTCGAGAGCAGTGATGTTTTGGGGCTGTTGCCGAGCAACACAGACTTTCAACTCCCTCCACAGATTGTCTATGGGGTTGAGGTCTGGAGACTGGCTAGGCCACTCCAGGACTTTCAAATGCTTCTTACAGAGCCACTCCTTCGTTGCCCGGGCGGTGTGTTTGGGATCATTGTCATGCTGGAAGACCCAGCCACCTTTCATCTTCAAAGCTCTCACTGATGGAAGGAGGTTTTGGCTCAAAATCTCACGATACATGGCCCCATTCATTCTTTCCTTAACACGGATCAGTCGGCCTGTCCCCTTAGCAGAAAAACAGCCCCAAAGCATGATGTTTCCACCCCCATGCTTCACAGTAGGTATGGTGTTCTTGGGATGCAACTCAGTATTCTTCTTCCTCCAAACAGGACGAGTTGAGTTTATACCAAAAAGTTCTATTTTGGTTTCATCTGACCACATGACATTCTCCCAATCATCCATGTGCTCTCTGGCAAACTTCAGACGGGCCTGGACATGCACTGGCTTAAGCAGGGGGACACGTCTGACACTGCAGGATTTGATTCCCTGTCGGCGTAGTGTGTTACTGATGGTAACCTTTGTTACTTTGGTCCCAGCTCTCTGCAGGTCATTCACCAGGTCCCCCCGTGTGGTTCTGGGATTTTTGCTCACCGTTCTCATGATCATTTTGACCCCACGGGATGAGATCTTGCGTGGAGCCCCAGATCGAGGGAGATTATCAGTGGTCTTGTATGTCTTCCATTTTCTGATAATTGCTCCCACAGTTGATTTTTTCACACCAAGCTGCTTGCCTATTGTAGATTCACTCTTCACAGTCTGGTGCAGGTCTACAATTATTTTCCTGGTGTCCTTCGACAGCTCTTTGGTCTTGGCCATAGTGGAGTTTGGAGTCTGACTGTTTGAGGTTGTGGACAGGTGTCTTTTATACAGATAACCAGTTCAAACAGGTTTATTAATTAATACAGGTAACGAGTGGGGGACAGAAGAGCTTCTTAAAGAAAAAGTTACAGGTCTGTGAGAGCCAGAGATCTTCCTTGTTTGAAGTGACCAAATACTTATTTTCCACCATAATTTACAAATAAATTCTTTAAAATTCCTAGAATGTGAATTCCTGTATTTTTTTTTCACATTCTGTCTCTCACAGTTGAAGTGTACCTATGATGAAAATTACAGACCTCTGTCATCATTTTAAGTGGGAGAACTTGCACAATCGGTGGCTGACTAAATACTTTTTTGCCCCACTGTTTATATATATATATATATATATATATATATATATATATATATATATATATATATATATTTATATATATATATATATATATATATATGTATGTAGATATCTACATCCTGAAAATATGCAAACAAAACTGTGTTTAGATAATTGATACTTCAAACTTGCATAAATAAATATTAAGGAATATAACATAACTTGGCTTCTGAGAGTTTCAAAATGTAATGAATAAAATGCTAAAGTTGTTGATAAACAAGCAATTATTTTAATAATTAAATATGGTCATTTTAAATGAATTATTATGATAATTTAAAATCAATTATTTGAAACATGTTTATTTTAGTGTATAATTCTATGGCTGGATGTAATAAGGAGTCACGAAAAAATACAAATAAAAATACAATTAATTTTGATGTTTTTAGCAAAATATAGTAAAAATGCATTTTTTTATTTTTTTAAATTAATAAATATATTTATTTTTAGGTAAAATAAACATAATAATACAATTTATCTCTAGTCTGGATGATTTAGTTCTTGTCACCCTGTTGTCCTCCCGTCACGAAAAAAGGCTGTCCTCACTCAGGTCCGCATGGAGCTGGAGGGGGCGTGGCTTCCAGCTCCGGCTGAAAATCGGGAGATTTTCGGGAGAATATTTGTCCCGGGAGTTTTTCGGGTGAGGCGCTGAATTTCGGGAGTCTCCCGGAAAATTCGGGAGGGTTGGCAAGTATGCTTTGAATAGCCCCCCTTTTTTAGACCAGTTGATCTGCCGTTTCTTTTCTTTTCTCCTCTGCTCCCCCCTATCCCTTGTGGAGGGGGAGATACACAGGTCCGGTGGCCATGGATGGGGTGCTGGCTGTCCGGGGTCAGGACCCGGGGTGGACCGCTGGCCTGTGTATCGGTTGGGAACATCTCTGCGCTGCTGGGATGGTTTCCTGCTGACCCCACTGTGGATTGGACTCTTACTGTTATGTTGGATCCACTATGGACTGGACTCTCACAATATTATGTCAGACCCACTCGACATCCATTGCATTCGGTCTCCTCTAGAGGGGCGGGGGGGTTACCCACATATGCGGTCCTCTCCAAGGTTTCTCATAGTCATTCACATCGACGTCCCACTGGGGTGAGTTTTTCCTTGCCCTTATGTGGGCTTTGTACCGAGGATGTCGTTGTGGAATGTGCAGCCCTTTGAGACACTTGTGATTTAGGGCTATATAAATAAACATTGATTGATTGATTGATAATGTAGCCCCTGACTGCACGTCACTGTATTATAGATATTGCTTTGATTAAAAAACAAAAACAAAAAAAACCGCACTGGCTCTGTCAGACATTGCCTAATATGTTGCTGTAACTTCAGATTTCCTTCCGGCTGGGAAAAAAACTACTACCGTAATCTAGAGAACACTGAACAAATTAAGCCATAAACAGACGTTTCCTGCATTGTAAATGATGACACAATTTACAACCTGTGTACAGCAACAAGAAGAGGAACTAATTAAAGTGAAAATAATTTGTTTCTATCTAGAAAAAAATATTCCCAAATAAAAAAAAAAAAAAAACCTTTTCAGGGTCAAACTTTCGCCATCGTAGAACATTTAAATTATTTTAGGTAGCATTTCATTAAATTTTAACTGCCATAAAATTAAGTAAACCACTGACTACATTAATTAATTAATTTTAAAATATTATTAATGACTTGTCTACAAAGACATATTGTTCTGAGTAGCAAGGGTTAGGTTACATTTATATGGTTTTGGGGCGGCATCACATTTTCCTACCGTTTTATGGAGGCATCACAGAGGGGAAAAAAAGGCATACAAGAAGCAAAACACTCGCGGAATAAATTATTTTGATACTCATTGAGCTGAAATCTTATTAGATTTGCAAAAGTGCTGATTTGGCGTATTATGTAAGGCTGAAACGACGCGTCGACGTCATCGGTTACGTAAATACGTCGACGCCGTTTTTGTGCGTCGGCGCGTCGCATATTTACGTCACACTACTGTCATGGCGGAGCGCAAAGCAGACGATGCGAGCGAGGGGAAAAAAGCACGCCAAAAGTCGTCAAAAGTGTGGGAGTATTTCAATAAACGGCCTAATAATGTTGTATGCACACTGTGTCGAGCGGAAATGGCCTATCATAGCAGCACAACGGCTATGAACGAACATTTGAAAAGAAAACCCCCGACAGCGTTCTTGCCATCACCATCAACAAGTCAATCGTCCGCGTGCGTATACGTTGTCATTATTACACAAAAACATGAATGTGTCATTTGTATCTGCGTTGTAAATTCATAAACTAAAGCACCGTTTGCTCTGAGAGGCGCGTTTGGCGTGCCTGTTCAGTGTTTACAAAGACGCGCTCCTCTTTAACGCTGTGGAGAGGCGGCGGCGGCGAGCGAGCGGCGAGGCGGGGCGCGCCGGGAGCGACGCCGCAAGAGACAGTGGACGACGAGCGAGCGAGGAAGAGGAGCTGAAAAGCGAGGAAAGAAAGAGAAAAGAGTTGGAAGAGAAAAGACTTTGTGTAAAATTAAAAGATTGTAAACCTGGCAAAGCCGTCTGGCGTTCAGTCTGTCGGTCCTGAAAGAACCCCACGGCACAAGACGTGTCACAAACGCTAACGTTAATTAGTTGTGCAAATACCTTTTACAACATTAACAGTTACATATACTATGTACAAACCAACAATTAACTTTCACTTTAATCATACTATCATTGTTGTGTTATTAAGCAAAATAAGCAATACTTTTACTTTTGTTGAAATGTTTACACTGTACACTTTTTTGTATTGGATGTTTAGCTTTATTTTTGCACATTTTAGCAAATAAGCAATACTTTTACTTTTGTTGAAATGTTTACACTTGTTACAGAATATTTCCGTTTTGCACTTTTTTGTATTGGATGTTTATCTTTATTTTTGCACATTTTAAAGCAAAATAAGCAATACTTTTACTTTTTAAATGCTTATACTATTCCAGAATATTAAGATTTGCACTGGATGTTTACTTTTATATTTGCACATTAAAAAGCAAATAAGCTACTTTTAATTTTGTTAAATGTTAACAGTTTTAAATGTTTACATTGTTACAGAATATTTTGTCATGTTGTTGTCAATGTTGACTGAGTGGCCATACTTTTTTTTTTGTAAATAAAAGCCATGCCTTTTGAAAAAACTGGACTACATTTATTTTGTTCCTCTTCATTTTAAATAAAAAAAATAATCGGTAAAAGGAAAAATAATCTATAGATTAATCGAAAAAAAATAATCTATAGATTAACCGATTAAGCGAAAAAAATAATCTATAGATTAATCGATAGAAAAATAATCGTTAGCTGCAGCCCTCGTATTATGTAAACATGGTTAAACCTTCTTGTGTGATTGTTGAGGCATAATTATCCTAAACAAATTGTTTTTTTTAAATTGTCCTACTACGTTAGAAGGTGTGCACAAATCATGTGAGTCCGCCACAATCAAAAAGACGAATGATTAACTAATGCTGATGTTGACTATGCAAACACAAGCCTTTAGCGCGCCATTAAGGTACTACACGTTCACTGTTGACCAGTTTGAGCACGATTGAACCCGATGTTAGATTTGGATTTCTTCATTCGTATCAAATGGCTGAGGAGCTCGCCTCTTTCTCCGCTGCATGTGGATGTCGTAGGTAGGAAGGGAGGACGCCGCAGGAGTCTTGTTGTTCACTCAGATCTCTGCGTATTCTGAAGTGTCGTTCTGGTATACAAACTGGGCCGTCCCGCAGTCCTCCTTTGTCATGTTCACATAGACCATCTCCTGCCCCACAAATAGAAAGGATTAATAAATAAATAGCTATGGACTTGGACGACTCGTGCTGTAACTAGACAACCACAAAGCTCTGCTGGCTGCACACTTCCTTCCTTGTTCAAAGTCCAACATACCACCGGCAAAGAGACTAGACACTATCAGTCATTAAACAAGGTTGCAAAGTGCTGAATTGTGTATTAAATCTTCTTGCAACCTTACAATTCCTCTCATTTGTTTAAATAGCTGTGAAAATCACCATCATTTATTTGTTGCTGTAGAAATGCAGTATTTTCCATATAATCAAGGAGTTACACACACGTTTTAAAAAGGTGTTTGTCCATCAATTTGTTAGTTAGCAAGCTACTTCCTGGTTCCTGAAGGATGATGATGTGAAAGTAGATACCTGCCAACTTTTGAAATCAGAAAAACCTAGTAGCCAGGGTCCAAGGGCCGCAGGCCCCGGTAGGTCCAGGACAAAGTCCTGGTGGTGGGTTCAGTGGGGCTTCGCCCCCCGACGCAAAATGATTATTAGCATTCAGACAGGTTAAAATGTTGCTAAAACCATCACTTTTCTATCAGTCACAGTGACTTTTCAAAACAAAAATATTACAGCAAAAATCATATGGGTTGATTGACATGTTTATTCTGTAAGCTAACTTCAATAGTTTGAAATTATTTTGACAGTTAATGCCAGTTATCCTGTCAACCTTTCACAAGACTTCAATTTGTTCATTGAAAGTATAAACAGTATAAACACTTTTTACAGTAAACAAATGGTAAAACAGTACTAAACAATTCCAATAAAAAAAAAATTGGTGTCATTATTAACTTTCTGTCCAAGCTTGTATAATCTACTGCCTTGTTCAATTGTAAAAAATATTCTGTGCCTAAAATTCACATTTCTATCACAATTATCATACTGTAAACATGGTAAGCTAACTTCATTAAAATTAATAGTCCTGTCAATAGCATGGAATTACAATTCAAATGTCATTTTTTTGTAAGCCTTGCAAAAGAATTCAAAATATGAAAAATTAATGAAAATGAATTTAAGCCATCAGACACTTGAAAAGTGGCACATCACATCTCTAATGTAATCATTTGAACTTTTCAACAGAAATAGCACTGCAAAAATATTAAGGACATACTTCTGTATTTTGGTAGTTATGCTGTCAACATTTAACAAGATTTCTTCAACTTGGACTTGAAAGTATAAATAGTATAAACACTTTTAACAGTATAACAGTACTAAACAATTCCAATAGATAACATTGGTGTCATTACCTTTTTGTGGCTAAAATCCAAATTTATTCTATCAGATTGCTCATACTGCAAAAATGATATGGTAACTTTATGATAAGTTTACTTGAAGTGGCATAAAACACTGAAAGTGATTGGTCCTATAACCCCTTTGTTTCAAATGTTTGTTCCACTTGTGGCAGTCGGGCACCAGCATACCGTCTTTGACAACTTGAAGTGGCATAAAACACTGAAAGTGATTGTTCCTATAACCCCTTTGTTTTAAATGTTTTATGCCACTTCAAGTTGTCAAAGACGTGCTGTGAAATACAGCCGACAGGATTGCGCACCAAACACGAAGCAAGGCCAAAGTGCATGCATGGTGCAGGAGAACAAAGGACTTCTTTCATTTAAGGTTTGTGATAAACCATCAAACTCATTCGTTAAAAGGACTCTATAGTAATATAAAGTGAGTTTTTCTGGACATTATCATGCAAGAAAAGTTTATTTTTGGGACCGCGATCACCGCGTAATGATTTTTAAAGGTTGCATTACAAACATTTAACTGTCCCATGTGATCAGCCAGTGCGATTGGAAGTCCATGCTCAATTATTGCCTCCGTAAATAAAACTTTGGCATTTATCACATCCAAAGAATCTGTTTGGGCGACGAAAAACGTTGAAAGTTTTCCACTTGTATCGCTAGCAACGGCATTAGACTTGTGTTTTGTGGTCCCAACGTGGTCTTTTACATCGCTAATTCCTCCGTGTCCGATCGAAAAATCTTGTCTGCACAAGGTGCAATTCGCGTAGTTTTCACCCTTTTTTTTTTTTAATTAATGAAAAACCGTATTTTTTATCACTGCAACCTTAACCCGGAATAGGTTGATGAAAACCGTACTGATTACGGGAAAACCGGAGTAGTTGGCAGGTATGATACCGTATTTTTCGGAGCATAAGTCGCTTTCCGGAGTATAAGTCGCATCGGCCAAAAATGCATAATAAAGAAGGAAAAAACATATATAAGTCGCACTAGTCCAGTGGTTCTTAACCTTGTTGGAGGTACCGAACCCCACCAGTTTCATATTTGCATTCACCGAACCCTTCTTTAGTGAAAAATAAAATGTTGTATTTTTTCAAATTCAAGACAACGTTATATATTTTTGGTAACACTTTAGTATGGGGAACATATTCTAAGTAATAAAGAATTAATTTAGAGTTATTTAAACACTAGGGCAGGGGTCGGCAACCCAAAATGTTGAAAGAGCCATATTGGACCAAAAATACAAAAACAAATTTGTCTGGAGCCTCAAAAAATTAAAAGCCATATTACATACAGACAGAGGTGGGTAGAGTAGCCAGAAATTGTACTCAAGTAAGAGTACTGTTACTTTAGAGATTTATTACTCAAGTAAAAGTAAGGAGTAGTCACCCAAATATTTACTTGAGTAAAAGTAAAAAGTATGTTGTGAAAAAACTACTCAAGTACTGAGTAACTGATGAGTAACATACACACTCATATCATATATATATATACATACATACATACATATACATTGATATATACAGTATATAATTTATATGTATTTATTTTGCTGTTTTTGTTTACATGTTAAAGGTGTTTTAATGAATATACATGCATGTTTAACATATAGATTCCTTTCTTTCATGAAGACAAGAATATAAGTTGGTGTATTACCTGATTCTGATGACTTGCATTGATTGTAATCAGACAGTAGTGATGATAACGTCCACGTTTTCAAATGGAGGAGAAGAAAAGTTCCTCCTTTCTGTCTAATACCACATGAAAGTGGTTGGTTTTGGGCTTCTTATTTGTCCAGCTTCCATATTCGTTTTTATACACTTTACAAGAAATATATTGGCGTCAAACTCCGTAGCTTGCTCGCTTGTTTGCGCTGGCTTTCGGAGACTCTTGTTTTGAAAGCGCAGGCGCGATGGAGCGGCACTTTTATTGTGAAGACAGGAACGTCCTCATGTGCGGTCAGTCTTTAGGCTTTTGACGGGATGTACGGTTGAAATAAAAAAGTATCTTTTTTCCTTCACACTTTTGATTGATTGATTGGAACTTTTATTATTAGATTGCACAGTACAGTACACATTCCGTACAATTGACCACTAAATGGTAACACCCCAATAAGTTTTTCAACTTGTTTAAGTCAGGTCATGTGACCGCCTGGCTCTGTTTGATTGGTCCAACGTCACCAGTGACTGCATCTGATTGGTGGAACGGAGTGAAACGTCACCAGTAAGGCAGGCACTATGAAGGTCTGTCTGACAGACCAAAACAAACAAAGCGTGCATTAACAGATCGATAAAAATTAGTAGCGAGTAGCGAGCTGAATGTAGATAAAAGTAGCGGAGTAAAAGTAGCATTCCTTCTCTATAAATATACTTAAGTAAAAGTAAAAGTATGTTGCATTAAAACTACTCTTAGAAGTACAATTTATCCCAAAAGTTACTCAAGTAGATGTAACGGAGTAAATGTAGCGCGTTACTACCCACCTCTGCATACAGATAGTGTGTCATGAGATATAAATTGAATTAATATGACTTAAAGGAAACTAAATGAGCTCAAATATAGCTACAAATGAGGCATAATGATGCAATATGTACATATAGCTAGCCTAAATAGCATGTTAGCATCGATTAGCTTGCAGTCATGCAGTGACCAAATATGTCTGATTAGCACTCCACACAAGTCAATAACATCAACAAAACTCACCTTTGTGCATTCACGCACAACGTTTAAAGTTTGGTGGACAAAATAGACAGAAAAAGAAATGGCATAAAACACGTCCTAGAAAGTTGGAGAACGTTATACATGTAAACATACTACGGTGAGTTCAAGGACCGCCAAAATTAGTAGGACAAAACGGTGCTCGCCAAATACTCAAATCAGTGAAGCATGTATATATATATATATATATATATATATATATACACATATACATATATATATATATATATATATATATATATATATATATATATATATATATATATATATATATATATATACACACATATACATATATATAAAAATATATATATATACACACACACACACACACACATATATATATATATATACATATATATATATATATATATATATACACACACACATATATATATATATATACACACACACATATATATATATACATACACACATACATACACACACATACATATATATATATATATATATACATACACACACACACATATATATATACATACATTGATATATACAGTATATAATTTATATTTATTTATTTTGCTGTTTTTGTTTACATGTTAAATGTGTTTTAATGAATATACATGCATGTTTAACACATATAGATTCATTTCATTCATGAAGACTAGAATATAAGTTGGTGTATTACCTGATTCTGATGACTTGCATTGATTGTAATCAGACAGTAGTGATGATAGCGTCCACGTTTTCAAATGGAGGAGAAAAAAAGTTCCTCCTTTCTGTCTAATACCACATGAAAGTGGTTGGTTTTTGGCATCTTATTTGTCCAGCTTCCATATTCGTTTTTATACACTTTACAAGAAATACATTGGCGGCAAACTCCGTAGCTTGCTAGCTTGTTTGCGCTGGCTTTCGGAGACTCTTATTTTGAAAGCGCAGGCGCGATGTAGCGGCACTTTTATTGTGAAGACAGGAACGTCCTCATGTGCGGTCAGTCTTTAGGCTTTTGACGGGATGTACGGTTGAAATAAAAAAGTATCTTTTTTCCTTCACACTTTTGATTGATTGATTGGAACTTTTATTATTAGATTGCACAGTACAGTACACATTCCGTACAATTGACCACTAAATGGTAACACCCCAATAAGTTTTTCAACTTGTTTAAGTCAGGTCATGTGACCGCCTGGCTCTGTTTGATTGGTCCAACGTCACCAGTGACTGCATCTGATTGGTGGAACCGAGTGAACGTCACCAGTGACTGTATTTGTTGAAACGCAGGCACTATGAAGGTCTGTCTGACAGACCAAAACAAACAAAGCGTGCATTAACAGATCGATAAAAATTAGTAGCGAGTAGCGAGCTGAATGTAGATAAAAGTAGCGGAGTAAAAGTAGCGTTTCTTCTCTATAAATATACTCAAGTAAAAGTAAAAGTATGTTGCATTAAAACTACTCTTAGAAGTACAATTTATCCCAAATGTTACTCAAGTAGATGTAACGGAGTAAATGTAGCGCGTTACTACCCACCTCTGGTTATTTATGCCTCATATAACGTACACTTATTCAGCCTGTTGTTCACTATTCTTATTTATTTGAAATTGTCTTTCAAATGTCTATTCTTGGTGTTGGGTTTTATCAAATAAATTTCCCCCAAAAATGTGACTTATACTCCAGTGCGACTTATACAAGTTTTTTCTCTTCTTTATTATGCATTTCCGGCCGGTGCGACTTATACTCCGGAGCGACTTATACTCCGAAAAATACGGTAGTCATGAAAATACACAAAACGCATTGAATGAGAAGGTGTGTCCAAACTTTTGGCCTGTACTGTACATCAACGTGTAGCTTATTTATAGGTGCTACTTTCCCTGCATAAATGCAAACATTTACCTCATTATTTGTGTCTGCTTTGTTCTCCTGGCCTTCACGCCCTACAAATCACAATAAAATAACTGTTAGTTCCTAAAAAAAACCCAACACAAATTATAAGCGACGAAAAATATACATAAATATAAATATAAATATACATAATACAGTATACCGTGCATCTGGAAAGTATTCACAGCGCTTCACTTTTTCCACATTTTGTTATGTTACAGTCTTATTCCAAAGTGAAATTAAAAAATGTGGTCCTCAAAATTCTACAGACATTACCCCATAATGATAAGGTAAAATGTTTTGTTTTTTATTCTTTAAAATATCACATAAACATAGGTATTCACAGCCTTTGCTGAATACTTTGTTGATGTACCTTTGGCAGCAATTACAACTGGGCACACCTATCTTTGGACAGTTTTGCCCATTTCTCTTAGCAGCACCTCTCAAACTCCATCAGGTTGGATGGGAAGCGTCGGTTTTCATCCCGGATGTCTCTATTATACTTTCCGGATGCACTGTATGCCTTCACATAGCTCATTATATGTCGAAGGAGTTGAGATTCAAAGAACATAAAAGATCAAGTTTTTGGGTGTTATGATTGATGAAAATTTGTCATGGAAATCCCATATTAATGATACAAAGGCTAAAGTATCTAAAACGATTTCTATTTTACACAAAGTGAAGGAATTGCTAAATCAAAAAGCATTGTATATTTTGTATAACTCGCTGATTGTTCCATATCTAACATACTGTATTGAAGTGTGGGGTCGTGCCTGTAAAACATATTTAATTTAATAATAATAATAATAAACGAAGCATAAGAATCCTACGTGGAAATGCATACAGGGAACCCACAAACCCAAAATTCAAACAGTTAAATATATTAAACTTTAATGAACTGGTAAGAGTATAACATCCTAAAAATCATGTACAGAGCACATGCAACAATTTTACCAAACAATATTCAAAACAGATTTGTAAAAAAAAGAGAAAGTAATTATAATCTGAAAGGAACTAAGACCATTAATAAGTCTAGATTTAGTACAGTCTAGGGCTGCAGCTAACGATTATTTTTCTATCGATTAATCTATAGATTATTTTTTCGATTAATCGGTTAATCTATAGATTATTTTTTCGATTAATCTATAGATTATTTTTCCTTTTACCGATTTTTTTTTAAATTTAAAATGAAGAGGAAAAAATAAATGTAGGCCAGTTTTTTCAAAAGGCATGGCTTTTATTTACAAAAAAAAAAGTATGGCCACTAGTCAGTCAACATTGACAACAACATGACAAAATATTCTGTAACAATGTAAACATTTAAAACTTTTAACATTTAACAAAATTAAAAGTAGCTTATTTGCTTTTTAATGTGCAAATATAAAAGTAAACATCCAGTGCAAATCTTAATATTCTGGAATAGTATTAGCATTTAAAAAGTAAAAGTATTGCTTATTTTGCTTTAAAATGTGCAAAAATAAAGATAAACATCCAATACAAAAAAGTGCAAAACGGAAATATTCTGTAACAAGTGTAAACATTTGAACAAAAGTAAAAGTATTGCTTATTTGCTAAAATGTGCAAAAATAAAGCTAAACATCCAATACAAAAAAGTGTACAGTGTAAACATTTCAACAAAAGTAAAAGTATTGCTTATTTTGCTTAATAACACAACAATGATAGTATGATTAAAGTGAAAGTTAATTGTTGGTTTGTACATAGTATATGTAACTGTTAATGTTGTAAAAGGTATTTGCACAACTAATTAACGTTAGCGTTTGTGACACGTCTTGTGCCGTGGGGTTCTTTCAGGACCGACAGACTGAACGCCAGACGGCTTTGCCAGGTTTACAATCTTTTAATTTTACACAAAGTCTTTTCTCTTCCAACTGCGCGGATCGCGCACCTGGGCACGATTGCGGCGTCGCTCCCGGCGCGCCCCGCCTCGCCGCTCGCTCGCCGCCGCCGCCTCTCCACAGCGTTAAAGAGGAGCGCGTCTTTGTAAACACTGAACAGGCACGCCAAACGCGCCTCTCAGAGCGAAACGGTGCTTTAGTTTATGAATTTACAACGCAGATACAAATGACACATTCATGTTTTTGTGTAATAATGACAACGTATACGCACGCGGACGATTGACTTGTTGATGGTGATGGCAAGAACGCTGTCGGGGGTTTTCTTTTCAAATGTTCGTTCATAGCCGTTGTGCTGCTATGATAGGCCATTTCCGCTCGACACAGTGTGCATACAACAACATTATTAGGCCGTTTATTGAAATACTCCCACACTTTTGACGACTTTTGGCGTGCTTTTTTCCCCTCGCTCGCATCGTCTGCTTTGCGCTCCGCCATGACAGTAAAGTAGTGTGACGTAAATATGCGACGCGCCGACGCACAAAAACGGCGTCGACGTATTTACGTAACCGATGACGTCGACGCGTCGTTTCAGCCTTAGTACAGTCACAATGGAAAGAAGTATTTCCATCAGAGGTGTTAGTTTATGGAACAAACTAGTGGAATAAAACAATGTAAATCTTTTTCTGTATTAAAACAAAATGTAAAATCATGACGATGAAAAGATACGACTGAGTAAAATTATTTCTTCATTGTTGGTTTAACTGTGGTAAAATGAAAATATGGCTTTGTACAAACCCCGTTTCCATATGAGTTGGGAAATTGTGTTAGATGTAAATATAAACGGAATACAATGATTTGCAAATCACTTTCAACCCATATTCAGTTGAATATGCTACAAAGACAACATATTTGATGTTCAAACTGATAAACATTTTTTTTTTTGCAAATAATCATTAACTTTAGAATTTGATGCCAGCAACACGTGACAAAGAAGTTGGGAAAGGTGGCAATAAATACTGATAAAGTTGAGGAATGCTCATCAAACACTTATTTGGAACATCCCACAGGTGAACAGGCAAATTGGGAACAGGTGGGTGCCATGATTGGGTATAAAAGTAGATTCCATGAAATGCTCAGTCATTCACAAACAAGGATGGGGCGAGGGTCACCACTGTGTCAACAAATGCGTGAGCAAATTGTTGAACAGTTTAAGAAAAACCTTTCTCAAGCAGCTATTGCACGGAATTTAGGGATTTCACCATCTACGCTCCGTAATATCATCAAAGGGTTCAGAGAATCTGGAGAAATCACTGCACGTAAGCAGCTAAGCCCGTGACCTTCGATCCTTCAGGCTGTACTGCATCAACAAGCGACATCAGTGTGTAAAGGATATCACCACATGTGGTCAGGAACACTTCAGAAACCCACTGTCAGTAAGTACAGTTGGTCGCTACATCTGTAAGTGCAAGTTAAAACTCTCCTATGCAAGGCGAAAACTGTTTATCAACAACACCCAGAAACGCCGTCGGCTTTGCTGGGCCTGAGCTCATCTAAGATGGACTGATACAAAGTGGAAAAGTGTTCTGTGGTCTGACGAGTCCACATTTCAAATTGTTTTTGGAAACTGTGGATGTCGTGTCCTCCGGACCAAAGAGGAAAAGAACCATCCGGATTGTTATAGGCGCAAAGTGTAAAAGCCAGCATCTGTGATGGTATGGGGGTGTATTAGTGCCCAAGACATGGGTAACTTACACATCTGTGAAGGCGCCATTAATGCTGAAAGGTACATACAGGTTTTGGAGCAACATATATTGCCATCCAAGCAACGTTACCATGGACGCCCCTGCTTATTTCAGCAAGACAATGCCAAGCCACGTGTTACATCAACGTGGCTTCATAGTAAAAGAGTGCGGGTACTAGACTGGCCTGCCTGCAGTCCAGACCTGTCTCCCATTGAAAATGTGTGGCGCATTATGAAGCCTAAAATAGCACAACGGAGACCCCCGGACTGTTGAACAACTTAAGCTGTACATCAAGCAAGAATGGGAAAGAATTCCACCTGAGAAGCTTCAAAAATGTGTCTCCTCAGTTCCCAAACATTTACTGAGTGTTGTTAAAAGGAAAGGCCATGTAACACAGTGGTGAACATGCCCTTTCCCAACTACTTTGGCACGTGTTGCAGCCATGAAATTCTAAGTTAATTATTATTTGCAAAAAAAAATCAAGTTTATGAGTTTGAACATCAAATATGTTGTCTTTGTAGTGCATTCAATTGAATATGGGTTGAAAAGGATTTGCAAATCATTGTATTCCGTTTATATTTACATCTAACACAATTTCCCAACTCATATGGAAACGGGGTTTGTAGTTGCCAACATTGAAAGTCAATTGTTGCATTTGTGAAAATAAGGGGCAGATGTTATACGTTTTTAACTTCTTTCTGCTCCTCTTCATTCATAATTTACTTAAATGTTATGTTGTTTTATTTTTATTCTTGTTTGTTCATGAATGAAACAAATATATGAAATAAACAGATGAACTGGACTTAACGGAACATAGAAAATACATTTTGTCTTGTCCTAAAAATGGATATCAGACTTACCTGTTCTGGTGGAGGTGTTTCTGCTGGTGCGATTCTTTGACCGTTTCCTGTTTAAAAAATGATCGCAACATTTGTGATTGTTGTAGAAATCTTGCGTTCATCTAAAGCAGTTGCTTTGTAACGTAGATACCATAAAAAACATAGTAATTTTATTCACAATAATAATGACCCTGTAATCATGTTTATTTTCTTATATATAGGCCATTGTCTCTCTTTTTAGACATTTTTTAAACGACACCTTTGCTTGACATGATGTGATACTTACGGTTTATTGTAAATGTAGTATCCTCCACCAGCAGCTGCTCCACAGATGACCAAACTTGCAAGTACGATTCCGGCTATACAATCAGCCCCGCACGGAGATGTACTCTCCTCTGTTCGGGTACAATGACAGCAAATTAATCATCTCTCTTGCCATGTGGTTGAATCTGTTGGCTCCTTCAGTAACCTTCTTACCTATTACAGCCAGCATATGTTCAGCAGATGCATTGTTTCCAGTTATAATATTTGATGCAGTGCAGAAATAGCTTCTACTGTCAGAAAAGTCAACGTTGCTTTTGACAAATGTGGAGCTGTTGTGTATCTCTGATTGATTGTGAGAAATCCAGGTGTAGGTGGCAGATGGAACAGACGTAGCAGAGCAAATTAACGTCAAAGTCTGCTCCACGTATATCTCCGTCGGTCCCCATATTTTGACAGACTCTGGCCCATCTGAATCAGAGAGTAATGTTAAGTTCTAGCAATGACAGCTGTTACACTGTTTGGATGTACTGTACTCTGCTCAGGAGGAGCAGCACCGACCCTGCCCCCCTCTACATCAACGGCGAGCGTGTAGAGGGGGTCCACACCTTCAGGTACCTTGGAGTCCACATCTCTAATGACTTCTCCTGGACAGTCAACACCACATCAATCATCAAGAAGGCTCAGCAGCGGCTACACTTCCTTAGAGTCCTCGGGAAGTACAACCTGAAGCCTGACCTGCTGCTGACCTTCTACCGCTCGTCCATCGAGAGCCTGCTGACCTACTGTATTACGGTATGGTACGGCAGCTGCACTGCAGCAGACAGGGAGAGGCTGCAAAGAGTGGTCAAGACGGCTCAGAAGATCATCGGCCGCCCTCTCCCCTCTCTGACGGACATCTATACCTCCCGCTGCCTCAACAGAGCCAGTGCCATCATCAAGGACAGCACCCACCCTGGCTCTGACCTGTTCCACCTGCTGCCCTCTGGGAAGCGCTACAGGTGCATTAAAACCAAAACAAACAGGCTAAAGAACAGCTTCTTCCCCAGGGCCATAACCATCCTGAACGGACTGCCCCATTGTCCCTCATAACTGCCTTCTCTTCGGTGCAATAACCCATTCCACCAACCACCCTGTTTTTTTTTTTGTTTTTTTTTCATGTATATATTCATTTCACACCATATTCATTGCACTTCTACATTTTTTATATTTTTATATATTTGCACATTGTTTTTCTAGCATGCACACATCGCACTGTATGGAATGGCCTCAATCTCGTTACCTTGCGTTATGACAATAAAGCTGATTCTGATTCTGATTCTGATTCTATAAAGCAGGCCTGGGCAATTATTTTGCCTTGGGGGGGGGGGGGCCAACTTTAGAGAAAAAAATGTGTCTGGGGGCTAGTAAATCTATTTTTAGGAACACTAATACAAAACCTCACAAAAAACGTTATGACCGCCTTAAAAAACAGATTGTAATTTTAATTTTTTACTGAATGAACATGAAAATAAAGGATGTGAGATTTATAATTATATATTTTATATAATAGGGGCAGCACGGTGAAACAGGGGTTAGTGCATGTGCTGAGCAGTCCTGGGTTCAATCCCGGGCTCGGGATCTTTCTGTGTGGAGTTTGCATGTTCTCCCCGTGACTGCGTGGGTTCCCTCCGGGTACTTCGGCTTCCTCCCACCTCCAAAGACATGCACCTGGGTATAAGTTGAATGGCAACACTAAATTGGCCCTAGTGTGTGAATGTTGTCTGTCTATCTGTGTTGGCCCTGTGATGAGGTGGTGACTTGTCCAGGGTGTACCCCGCCTTCCGCCTGAATGCAGCTGAGATAGGCTCCAGCACATTATTAACTTTCTGTCCAAGCTTGTATAATCTACTGCCTTGTTCAATTGTAAAAAATATTCTGTGCCTAAAATTCACATTTCTATCACAATTATCATACTGTAAACATGGTAAGCTAACTTCATTAAAATTAATAGTCCTGTCAATAGCATGGAATTACAATTCAAATGTAGTTTTTTTGTAAGCCTTTCAAAAGAATTCAAAATGTGAAAAATTCATGAAAATTAATTTAAGCCATCAGACACTTGAAAAGTGGCACATCACATCTCTAATGTAATCATTTGAACTTTCCAACAGAAACAGCACTGCAAAAATATTAAGGACATACTTCTGTATTTTGGTAGTTATGCTGTCAACATTTAACAAGATTTCTTCAACTTGGACTTGAAAGCATAAATAGTATAAACACTTTTAACAGTATAACAGTACTAAACAATTCCAATAGATAACATTGATGTCATTACCTTTTTGTGGCTAAAATCCGAAAAACGTTGAAAGTTTTCCACTTGTATCGCTAGCAACGGCATTAGACTTGTGTTTTTTTGTCCCAACGTGGTCTTTTACATCGCTAATTCCTCCGTGTCCGATCGAAAAATCTTGTCCGCACAAGGTGCAATTCGCGTAGTTTTCACCCTTTTTGGAACGGATAATTATTCCCGGATAGGGTTTTGAATATTCTTCACGGAATGACTGCAGTTTTCTTTTCGGTTTAAGACTCGTTTGCGATTTTTCTCCGGCTGATTCCATGATCGTTCGCCCGTTTGGAAACAATGGCAACAGGTGCCTCGTGCTTGGCAGCGGTGCATGGCATTCGGAATGGCTCGATAGGAAGTTACGGGAAGCAGTGTCGATTGTCATTGTTGTTACGCAATTTCGTGAATAAAACTTAAAAAAAAATAAAAAAAATTTAATGAATGAAAAACCATATTTTTTATCACTGCAACCGTAACCCGGAATAGGTTGATGAAAACCGTACTAATTACGGGAAAACCGGAGTAGTTGGCAGGTATGCATTACTAAGCTTTAGAACTTTGTTGTAAAAATCTCCTTCTGGGTCTGTCCCTGCCACCTGCATTTCAGGTTGGACACTCTGTGGAAACGCTCCCCACCCACACTGCTTGGTGCCTCATCTGAGCTGCTGTGACTTAGATTACCATAGTACCCGGTAACTAATTCGATTACCATTGTAACTAATTAGATTACCATAGTAACTAGTATATCATGCAAAAGCGCAGATTCCAACCATTGAAATACTTTGTATAGTTCAAGACTTATGGCCATTTGAAAACATCACTGCACATCATAATGGCAGCTACAGTTTCCATCTTAAAGATCTAAAAAAAATATTTGGGAATACCCGGCGGGCCAGATTGAAAAGCTTAACGGCCACATGTGGCCCCCGGGCCTTAATTTGCCCAGGTCTGCTATAGAGGAATCTCTGAGGTCGCATGCAATCACACTTAGTTCATGCTTACTAGAAAATAGTATTATTGCATTCATGTACTGTGTTGTATGTCACAAAACAACAGTTGCATTAGCAGTTACCTACAGTTAACGACCATGTCGTATGTGACGTCATCCATGCTGATGGGGTTGCTTATTATACAAGAATACGGGCCGCTGTCGGTTCTCCTCACAGCGTGGAAGGACAAGACTCTGCCGTTTTCGTGCAGCGCCATGTGGTCATCCAGGACCAGGGCTGAGTCGCTCTTCATCCACTCTCTGGTGAAGACTGAGCCAGCTGCATCACAGGTAAGATTCACCGCCATCCCCTCAATCGGCTGACTTGTTGTCACCACGATTGATGCGTCCAAGATGTTCTCTGGATGAATATATTCATGCAATATTACATTTGCCAAGTTTGGATTTTATATTGACCTGTGATTGATGCTTTTGAATTTTGCCGAGCAACAAGGGCTAATCAGAACTATTCTGTTGCTCTATATTACAAGTCAAAAGTTTGAGCCACTTTTTAATAAGAAAGTGTCTCCAAACTTAATAGTTAAATGTATTCAACTGAAGTTTTCCTGGTATGTACAGTAATTTACCTAAGTCTGTAAGACTTACTTAGCACATTTATAGACAGGGGCTGCGATGCTTTGTGTCTTAATGTTCTGCTGTTCGAAGCCAAACAGCTGTAATTTCCACTCTGGTTCTCCTGAATGTTTATCAACAATAGGTTTGGTTCGATGTGCGATAGCTGCACTCCATTAAGAGCCCAGGAAAAGCCAGCAGCTGGTCTGGATTCAGCAGAGCAGGAAAGGATGATGTTTGATCCTTCGGCAAAGTATTGTTCCGGTGAAGGTCCTTTAAGATGTACATCATCCGGACCAACTGAAAGATGAGATAGCACATTTGAAACATTACCATGTCCTCAATTACTCAAGGTACCGTATTTTCCGCACTATTAGCCGCACCTAAAAACCACAAATTTACTCAAAAGCTGACAGTGCGGCTTTTAACCCGGTGCGCTTTATATATGGATTAATATTACGATTCATTTTCATAAAGTTTCGATCTCGCAACTTCGGTAAACAGCCGCCATCTTTTTTCCCGGTAGAACAGGAAGCGCTTCTTCTTCTACGCAAGCAACCGCCAAGGTAAGCACCCGCCCCCATAGAACAGGAAGCGCTTCTTCTTCTACTGTAAGCAACCACCCGCCCGCGTAGAAGAAGAAAAAGCGTGCGGATATACCGTACGTTTCATTTCCTTTGTGTGTTTACATCTGTAAAGACCACAAAATGGCTCCTACTAAGCGTCAGGGATCCGGTTCATGAAAAGACGCAATCTCTCCATCCGCACACGGATTACTATTTCACAGCAACTGATATTCCTGTGAACCGCACTGGATACAACGGGAGCACGTAGGGTGAATATTCGCACCACAGGGAATGAGAAGTCATCCTTCACTGTGGTTCTAGTTTGCCATGCTAATGGCCAGAAACTTCCACCCATGGTGATATTCAAAAGGAAGACCTTGCCAAAAGAGACCTTTCCAGCCGGCGTCATCATAAAAGCTAACTCGAAGGGATGGATGAAGAAAAGATGAGCGAGTGGTTAAGGTAAGTTTAAGTTTACGCGAAGAGGCCGGGTGGCTTTTTTCACGCAGCTCTGTCCATGTTGATATACGTATGTTTGTGATTGCACATTTGCGTACATTTTGGGAGTGAACAGAGTTGTTAGAACGCTGGTTTTTAATATATTATTAAAGTTTGACTGACCTATCTGACTGTTTTTTTGACATTCCTTTAGCGCAGTTAGATGCGGCTTACAACACGGGGCGGCTTATAGGTGGACAAAGTTTTGAAATATGCCGTTCATTGAAGGCGCGGCTTTTAACCCAGGGCGCCTTATGGTGCGGAAAATACGGTATATATTACTTCCTCACAGCTGACAAAAAGATTCTGTGGATCACTGGTGCCTTCGCTGAGAGCATTGGACGCCCGACACGCGAACGCCGCCTGGTCATAACGGGTTACGCCAGCAATGGTGAGAGTGGCGTTTTGGTCAGTGAAATGAACTCTGTCGCTGGCCATGACCTCGGAGCTGCTGTTCAGCCAGACGAAAGAGATGGACGATCCAGACGAAGAGCAGGACAGACGGACCGTGCTGTTAAACTCCACCAGGTCGGTGTCGTCGACCAATAACATTACATTAGAGACTGGATCTGTGGGTGCAGAAAAAAAAAGGAAAAATGCTTAAAAAGGGGAACATTATCACAATTTCAGAAGGGTTAAAACCATTAAAAATCAGTTCCCAGTGGCTTATTTTATTTTTCGAAGTTTTTTTCAAAATTTTACCCATCACGCAATATCCCTAAAAAAAGCTTCAAAGTGCCTGATTTTAACCATCGTTATATACACTCGTTCATTTTCCTGTGACGTCAAACAGTGATGCCAACACAAACAAACAGCAAGGTATAGCGACATTAGCTCGGATTCAGACTCGGATTTCAGCGGCTTAACACTGTCTGATAAGATAATTACTAACAACTATGAACTAGGTTTACAGCATATGAAATACATTTGGCAACAACATGCACTTTGAGAGTGCAGACAGCCCATTTCAGGCGCGCTAAGAACATATATTTTTCCACGATTTCAGCACTCAGGTTAACCATACCTAAATAGCAGAGGTGGGACCAAGTCATTGTTTTGCAAGTCACAAGTAAGTCTCAAGTCTTTGCCCTCAAGTCCGAGTCAAGTCCCGAGTCAAGACAGGCAAGCCCCGAGTCAAGTCCAAAGTCAAGACTGGAAAGTCTCAAGTCAAGTCCTAAGTCCTGCATTTTGAGTTTCGAGTCCTTTCAAGTCCTTTTAACCACAGACTAATATATTAACACAGATTGTGTATGCTTTTCAAACGCTGTATTTATTTATTAAAACAAGTGCATTTTAAATTGCAGGAAAGAAAATTGTGCTGACATTGCACTTTATAATAGCACTATTAACCAGTCATTTTAAACATTAACTCATTCCTTTACAGAACAAACACATTGAAAAATAAAGTGCAAATGTACTTATTTGTACAAAAGTGTTAACATTGAAAAAACATGACATATACGTGAACATAACAAAAAAGTTGTACTTTTTATATGTCAGGGCCCTATGCTGCATTGCATTTGCAAAAGACCAAATTAGCCAAGAGTCTGTCAGTCATTTGTGCACGATGGGGGTGTAGTATGATGCCACCATGGCTGAAAACTCGCTCCACTGGAGCACTGGAGGCAGGCACTGCCAAGACTCTCATGGCCACTCGGAACAGTGAAGGAAGAGTCTTCATGTTCAATGCCCAGAACAAAAGGGGGAGAGAGTTGTTTTGGGTTGGTGCACTACTTGTAAGTGTATCTTGTGTTTTTTATGTTGATTTAATTAAAAAAAGAAAAAAATATTTCTTGTGCGGCCCGATACCAATCGATCCACGGACCAGTACCGGGCCGCGGCCCGGTGGTTGGGGACCACTGAGGTAAACAACCAACAGTATGTCAGAAAGCTAGCTAAAACGGTACACATATTCATAATATAGTATACATTTTAACTGACCTTTATTTGACTATTTTTGTCTTTTTTTAGATGGCTAAAATACGCGGTGCTGCTGACCGCCGTCTAACGTTACGTGTGATATATTGACTAACGTAACCCTGCTTAAAAAAAATCACTGAACAAAAAGATGAATAAGGTAGTGAACTGCAACAGATTCCCGTGTTTGCAATAACGTTATAACGTTAGCAGTGAGTTTACAGCCTCACTGATTTAACTACACAGCAAATAAAAGTCACGTTACTTAGCCAATAAACGTTATCTTACATTCAAAACTTACCGTTCTTTGTGCAACTTCAAATGCCGGACGAAGTTGGAAGTTGTTGCCTCTCCATCAGTCATTTTGGAACCGCATGTGTTGCATACTGCAAACCGTTTTGTGTTGACCACCTCGTAATTTTTATACCCAAACAAAATTATTTTAGGTATCATTTTTTGTTCACTGGCGTGTGGTTTGGACATGTCTTCTTCGTTGGTTGTCCTGCAATTTGATTGGATGAATGCTGTGTGATGAAAACAAAGTAGATCTAATTTGATTGGCTGTTGTACTGAGAGCACACCAGCTGACACACGCAACGCTGATAGACAAGTACACAATGAAAAATACGGAGCGCTCCCGAATAACTTTTTCATCTTTGGGTTTTGGGGAAAGTAGCAAGTCATGTCAAGTCATGTCAATTCAAAAGGCTCAAGTCCAAGTGAAGTCACAAGTCATTGATGTTAAAGTCTAAGTCGAGTTGCAAGTCTTTTTACATTTTGTCAAGTCGAGTCTAAAGTCATCAAATTCATGACTCGAGTCTGACTCGAGTCCAAGTCATGTGACTCGAGTCCACACCTCTGCTAAATAGACACAAAATATTGCATTACACAAGACTACCCGAATGTACTCGAATGATTGAAAAGAATTAATGTTTTTAAGCTAAATTATTGGTAAACACAGTTTATGTATAATAATTTACGTAAAACCGCGAGTAATGAATAAAGTTTTCATCAATTAATATATTCTGTAGACATACCCTCATCCTCTCTCTTTTCCTGAAAGCTGATCTGTCCAGTTTTGGAGTTGATGTCAGCAGGCCAGGGAAGCTAGGGTCGATATTCTTCTCTTGATCATCTTCGGTGGCATAAGGGACGGTGTGAGCCAAGACATCCAGGGGGTTTAGCTCGCTCGTCTGCGGGAACAAACTGCCGCCATTGCTTGCCGTGCTACCGAGCTCCTTTGTCCCTGAATAGCTCACACACTCCGGCAGATTCAATGGGGGTCTGGCGGCAGATTTCTTTGACTTTATGGTTGGAAATGCATCTGAGTGTCACAGGATATCCACACATTCTTGCCATCTCTGTCGTAGCATAGCTTTCATCGGTAAAGTGTGCGGAACAAACGACTGACCATTTCGTCGGCTTTCCCCACACCCTCGTATTTTGAACAAATTTCGTCCAATTTCTTGCCACTTTGGCATCTTTGGGCCACTGGTGCAACTTGAATCCGTCCCTGTTCGTGTTGTTACACCCTCCGACAACACACCGACGAAAGTGAGAAAATGGCGGATTGCTTCTCGATGTGACGTTGTGAAGTCATCGCTCCGAGAGCGAATAATAGAAAGGCGTTTAATTCGCCAAAAATTCACCCAATTAGAGTTCGGAAATCGGTTAAAAAAATATATGGTCTTTTTTCTGCAACATCAAGGTATATATTGACGCTTACATAGGTCTGGTGATAATGTTCCCCTTTAAAGGGAACTGCACTTTTTTTTGGAATTTTGCCTAGTGTTCACAACCATGAGAGACAAGACCACACGTCTTTTTTTTTTTCTTTTTTTCGAATTTTAAAGATACAAAACGCTTAAAGGATGCGGCCAATGGGAGTCACCATTGAACCCTTTAATGCCCTCCAGCAGCGTTTTAAATAGACACTGCAAGTATATACAGTCGTGGGAAAAGGTTTACATACTAGAGATGCGCGGTTTGCGGGCACAACCGCGGAGTCCGCGGATTATCCGCGGACTCCGCGGATGAAATAAAAAAAAATTAGATTTTATCCGCGGGTCGGGTCGGGTCGGGTCGGGCGATTGAAATAAAAAAAAATTAGATTTTAAATAGATTCAGGCGGGTGGCAGTTAAACCAATTGGGAAATATATATACATAGTTAAATGTTGTTACCCACATACGAAAAACGAGCAGGCACCTGCAGCATATGCCACAACAGAAGAAGAAAAAAAAAAGAGATGGACACTTTTACGGAGCGGAGAAGGGACGCCTCGCCGGGGTCCGGGACCGAGGCCCCTTCCCCCGAGAGGGCCCCACCGGGAGCCGTAGCTGAGGCGATCCGCGAGAAGGGCCCGACGCACGTCCAGGGTCACCACCGCGCCCACCGCACCGACACCCCGCCTCGTCCGCCTTCGCCGCGGCCGGCGTCACGCGCAGCAGGTAAGCAGCTTACCTGCCCGCCAACCCCGTGGCCGGGGGCTCGTAACATGGGTCACTCCGCGCGCTCCGCCCGCGCAGCTTACCTGCCCGCCACCCCTGTTGCCGGGGGCGCGTAACAGGGGTCACTCCGCGCGCAGTGCGCTCACGAAAGGGGTGGGGCTCACCCTGGTTGATATAGACAGCAGGACGGTGGCCATGGAAGTCGGAACCCGCTAAGGAGTGTGTAACAACCCACCTGCCGAATCAACTAGCCCTGAAAATGGATGGCGCTGGAGCGTCGGGCACATACCTGGCCGTCGCCGGCAGCGAGACGCGCTTGGAGGTGCGCTCAGCGCGGCTCCCATATGATTGCGCACTGGTGTGCGTCTGGGTCGTGACAGCGTGGCACGCGAATGTCTGTGCTGCATTGGATCAGTCTCCTTTCTTTAACAGGCAAAAGCTTTATAACCTCACCATACCTGCCAACTTTTGAAATCAGAAAAACCTAGTAGCCAGGGAATATTTCGGTGTCATAAATAGATGATATCTTCAACATAGAGGTAACTTGTTTTTTTTTTTCTTGGTACTTGAATGTTTAACGTCCTCATCATTACAAGTGCTAAACATCGTATGAAGTCTGCGGTTCTTAAATCCAATGTTTTCCTTTTTTAGAGTATTGATAAAATCGATCGATACCTATCTTCCAGAAGGCAAACTTGCCAAGCACCGATGGATACAATTGAAATTTAGGAATATAAATTGATCTATCCATATATCGATTAATAGTTATATATTATATTAATAGTCAAAGAGCCATTTTGACCAGTTTCACAAATCAAAGAAATCAATGGGAGCCACAAAAATCTTATGAAATTTAAAATGAAATGACACTGCATACAAAGTTTTTTTTTTTGCTTTGTGCTATGTATAAACCAAGGGTCTCGAGTTTTCTATGAATGGCGCTTGACAGTGTCATACTTGTCAACCCTCCCGATTTTTCCAGCATACTACGAATTTCAGGGCGACTATTCTCTTGAACGTGCCGTGATGGTACAGCATTTAGCGCCCATTACATCCGGCGTGCCGGCCTAGCCACACGTGGTATGGGACTTCTGCTTGCTCACGTAAATGACAGCAAGGCATACTTGGTCAACAACCACACAGGTTACACTGACGGTGGCGGTATAAACTTTAACACTCTTACTAATATGCTCCACACTGTGAACCCACATCAAAACAAGAATGACAGACACATTTCGGGAGAACATCTGCACCGTAACACAACATAAACACAACAGAACAAATACCCAGAATCCCATGCAGCCCTGACTCTTCCGGGCTACACTATACACCCCTGCTACCAAACCCCGCCCACCTCAACCGACGCACGGGGTGGGGGGAACTGCGGTTCATTGAGGGCCCTGGGGGGCTGTATGAATTGCAACATGTAACAATCATACTTGATTTTATGATAAAATACACACATTTGTGAAAACAAAAGCCCCCACATAATAGGGCGCCCTTTGCAGTTAAGTAAATGCTCCAGGGCACTATATAAGGATTGCAGTATGCAGTATACTTTTAACACATTCATGTATATAATTCCTCACCACAGGGTGCAGTCAAAATGTCATTTGAAATAATCCTGCAGACTTTAATAATATGACAAAGTACAGTATGTTTTAAGTATTTCACCTTTACTACAGCATTCACTCAAGTGTATTAAAAATGCATTTGGTTTATACCAGGGGTCCCAAACTACTTCCATAACGTAAATGACCGCCAACACCAGGGGGAGCTCCACTAACCACGTTAAACCCAGATTACGATCTAACAAAGGTCTTAACTCATTCTCCTTCTATGCCACATCAATATGGAATGCACTCCCAACAGGTGTAAAAGAAAGGGCATCCCTATCCTCCTTCAAAACCGCACTAAAAGAACACCTCCAGGCAACTTCAACCCTAAACTAACACCCTCCCCCTTCCACATCCAACCTCCCCGGATTGTAAATGATTAAATGTAGATAATCAAATGTAGATACTTATTCTTATGCTTTCTGACCCCTCTCTCTCTCTCTCTATGTCCACTACTTGCTGTACATATCCTACCAAGTCACTCCTACACTGTTTCAATGTCCATTTCTCTGATGATGCAATTGTTGATGACTGAAGTGTTGATATCAACCAAACCTAACCCCCCCCCCCCTCCACATCCCACACCCCGGATTGTAAATAATGTAAATAATTCATTGTATATACTCTGATGATTATCTTGTGTGACGACTGTATTATGATGATAGTATATATCTGTACCATGACCCCAACTTAAACAAGTTGAAAAACGTATTGGGGTGTTACCATTTAGTGGTCAATTGTACGGAATATGTACTGTACTGTGCAATCTACTAATAAAAGTTCCAATCAATCAATCAATCAAAAACTCAAATTAACTTGGGGCCGCTGGAGGTAAAGCCCGATTGACACTGTGCTCCACAAAGTATTCTTCAGAATCAGATTTTGACTAAGCTATAGTGACCTTACGTCATTATAAATGTAAAATTGAATGTGAAAATCTTATATTTTGATACTGTTGAGTTCACAAAGAGGAACCTCAGCTTGCTTAAAGGAAGTTGCTCTTTGTGTTGCCCAATGTCTGTTTGTTGTATGATAATATTTGTGTTTGCATCTTTATGGGACTCCTTTTATGCTACTTTTGTGTTCGCCAGCCACAATAATGTGAATTTCACCTTATACCTTTGACATTTCAAACCATCCCAATTATTACTGACAAGAAACATTTGCTCACCAAGTGTCTGCAGTGTGGTGGATCCAGTGATTTGGTCCCCGACACCTGTTATGATGCTAACTTTGTATTCTCCACTATCATTCAGAGCCAGGTTCCTGAGCTCGAGAGACCCCGTCTCGATGAAGAGGGTGATCCTGCCTTCATACGCCGGTCCAGTTTTGTTTATGGTAGTGGATGTTATTATGGGTTTATCCACCTTATCAACAGTAAAGGTCCAGGTCACGGACGTCCATGGTGGTGCTACTGTGGGAGACAGTATGGTATCGAAACGCACTTTCTTTCCCACATCTGCGACCAGAGACTCATTTGGCAACACGCCGGATCCATCGGTTAAACCTGGGGAGAGACATTCTTGGAATCACAATGCATGACTATGGGAGTAAAATATCATATTAGCCAAGTTGAAAGTTTAAAATCATTGCTTAATGAGTGAATGTTTGTCCAAATACGCCTGCGTCCCATCCATAACTTTATGGTGCGCCTATAGGATTTATAGTTGAAGTTTATTTCGAACATGCATCCAATTACAATATAATAATTTATATTTTCTTAATTTTCTCATCACATGTTTGAAAAGGAGTAGGAAGAAGCAGAGCTTATTTGAGCATATGTCATGTCTGTGTAATCATGTTTTGTTTAGTTTCTGGCTTTTTACTCCCTTGTCTTGTTTGCATGATTACCCATTAGTTTCACCTGTTCCACGTTTGGACTCATTGTGCACTCTTGTTTGTCACCATAGCAACCATTAGTTTTCACCTGTCACGTCACGCACCTGTTTCACGTTTGGAGTCACGCACCTGCTTTCACTAATCATGTCCATAGTATTTAAGTTCATTCATTTTCTGTTGTTCGTCCTGACGACCTCAACACATTTATGCTCTGTTCATGCCTGATACTTCTGTCCATGTCAATTACTCAAGCAACTATTTTTGTCCAAGCCAAGTAAGTTTTTGTTCCATATTTATAGTCTTTTTGGTTTCATAGTTTGTTCTCCGCCATTGTGCGTGTTTTTTGTTTGTACTTTTTTCCTATAGTCTTTTGGTTTCATAGTTTATTCTCCGCCACTGTGCGCGCTTTCATTTATTCCTTTTTTTGATAATAATAAATCATGTACCTTCATTCCCGTCTCGCACGAGCCAACTTTCCGTTGCATCCTGGAAAAGCACACACCCCGGACCAAGTCATGACAGCATACCTCTTTTCCATTTCATAGCAATTACTAACACATTTGTTCACTTCCTGTTCCCCATTTATACACAACTTATTCCGCAGATAATACATAATAAAGTTCTCATAAATAATCAAATAGGTTGAAAATCAAATAATGAGATGAATAAGATCCTTATTTTACAATAGTTTTAAAATGTTTTTCAGAATTTTTCTTCTTTGTTCTTTGGTAAGCACTTTGAGTTTGAACAGTTTCTTAAAATGGATCATTTTAGTACATTGTTTGACTTCTTTTCTTAATCCATTTCATAATTTAGTTCCACATCTTCATATACTAAAGGTTTTAAGTGCTGCACATGCATACAGATGTTTTAAATTAGATTTTTCTCTAAGGTAATATTTATCTTATGTTGAGAAGAATTTCTGTACCTTGTTGGGGAGCAGGTTCTCGTTTGCTTTGTACATAAACGTAGCTGTTTGAAATTGTTTGACTCAATAAATGAAGTGTGATTGTTCTTGATAACCAACAGTATGTATTATTCTAACTGATCTCTTTTGTAACACGATGAGTGAATTAAGTGTACTATTGTAGTTATTTCCCCATATTTCTCCACAATAATTTCGATATGGTAACACTAGCGAGGGGTAGGGTATATGGAGTGATTTTTGGTCTACAACATCAATCCATCCATTTTCTACACATACTTTGCTTTATTCATTATTGAGTTATTTCTTGACACCTTATGTTCTATATTCTTATGATTTCCAGTTCATTTTTATCATCAATTATTATTATTACAAATTTGGTTTCTTTTACCCTTTTAATGACTACCCCGTCTATTTGTATTTGACTTTTTCTTCTGTTGTTACCGCATAGCATTATTTTAGTTGTACTGAGATTCAAAGATACCGTATTTTTCGGACTATAAGTCGCAGTTTTTTTTCATAGTTTGGCCGGGGGTGCGACTCAGGGCCGGCCCGTTGCATAGGCCGTATAGGCAAATGCTAAGGGCGCCGTCCATCAGGGGGCGCCACGCAAGTGCCACAAATGTTGGAGAGAAAAAAAAAAAAAAAGAGAAAAAAAGTTGGTACTATTATTTCTAAATACAAAAAATAATCCCACGTTAATTAAAATGCAAAGTAAAGCCTATTTAATAGAAATATTATTTGTTACAACATTCCCCCAACCTATTTATTGCTAATCAATAAATAGCTAGTTCTGTTTTAACGTCGGGTTAATATTGTGGAGGGGGCTAAATTGTTATGGAAAATAATAATGTAACGTTAGGTAATTACAGTACTCCCACCT
Source organism: Nerophis lumbriciformis (assembly GCF_033978685.3). Lineage (NCBI taxonomy): Eukaryota > Metazoa > Chordata > Actinopteri > Syngnathiformes > Syngnathidae > Nerophis > Nerophis lumbriciformis. Next base: position 1,637,382 of record NC_084551.2, read on the forward strand.
TACATTCCTCAGGGACATTTGTATTAGATCTTTTAAGCAGGTGTTTTTTGTTTACATTGTTATTGCCTTCTGGTTAGCTAATGTTTGCCCTGCAGGTAATAGTCACTTTTCCACCCCTTTATATATTAGGTATAGTTGTAAGTAATAAAAAAAGGTCAAAGACAAAGCTATTCGGTTTCTTGTGAGTATATACACTTCACTGCGGATGTGGGGGGGCGCCACCTAAAATCTTGCCTAGGGCGCCAGATTGGTTAGGGCCGGGCCTGGTGCGACTTATACTCAGGAGCGACTTATGTGTGAAATGTTTAACACATTACCGTAAAATATCAAATAATATTATTTAGCTCATTCACGTAAGAGACTAGACGTATAAGATTTCATGGGATTTAGCGATTAGGAGTGACAGATTGTTTGGTAAACGTATAGCATGTTCTATATGTTATAGTTATTTGAATGACTCTTACCATAATATGTTACGTTAACATACCAGTTGGTTATTTATGCCTCATATAACGTACACTTATTCAGCCTGTTGTTCACTATTCTTTATTTATTTTAAATTGCCTTTCAAATGTCTATTCTTGGTGTTGGCTTTTATCAAATAAATTTCCCCCAAAAATGCGACTTATATATGTTTTTTTCCTTCTTTATTATGCATTGTCAGCTGGTGCAACTTATACTCCGGTGTGACTTATACTCCGAAAAATACGGTAGTCTGAATTTGTCAAACCATCTTTTTAATTTGTTATTTGCATTAGTTTCTGTGTTTTCTCTCCTGAAAAAAACACAGTTGTGTCATCTGCAAATAATACTAACTTTAAGTCTTTTGTAACTTTACAAATGTCGTTGAAATAGAGATTAAACAATTTGGTCCCAGTATTGATCCCTGGGGTATGCCACAAGATACAGTATATTAAGCATTGTAGACGTATGTTCGCCTAGCTTCACATATTGCTTTCTGCTGGGTAAGTGCCTTCTTACCCAGTAAAAGACCAGCCCTCTGATGTCACACTGTTCTAGGTTGTTAATTAATATATGACTACTTGTGTCAAATGCTTTTGTTGTTTACCATCTATTGCGTTCGTAATCTCTTCTGTTATTTCAATTTAGTTTATTATTCTTCGGTCAATGGTCAACAAAATAAACAAACAGTTGTACATTCATAGATTGAAAATGAAAATGTTGCAGACCGAAAGGGTTTAGGTTGAAGTTGAACACTTATAGCGCCTAACCCTATAAACAATGTCAAGTACAAGATGAACTTCCGAAAATTATGAAATGTCTTTTGTACAACAAATTATAAATACACATTATACACAATATGAACACTGTTAATTATATACACAGTAAAGGCATGTGAAATATCCTTATACGCGTGTTAAACCTTTGTACCAATTTATATACTATATACAAACAATTATACTTCCATTATTATTTATATCCCACATTTAGTATTTTAATTAACATTGATCATAGTATTAACTACTGTGTTGATTCAAGAGTGATATATTTTTCCAAGACATTGGTCTTAAAGTGTTTTTTAAATGTGTGAATGGACCTGGAACATTTTAAGGAATCATCCAAGCTGTTCCACAGTTGAACCCCCCTGACAGAAACACATCTACTTTTTAAGCTCGTTCTTATCTTAGCTTTCTGGAAGACAGCTGAACCTCTGAGGTCATAGGGACTCTCTCTGGGTTTGAACCTCTCCTGTAGACACCCAGGCAGCATGTGGTTATGAGCTTTGTACGTCACAATAGCAGTGTTGAGGTCAACAAGATCATGCAGTTTTAATGTTTTTAATTTAATAAACAGAGCATTGGTTTGGTCATGATAATCTGCATAATTTACAATTCTAATCGCTTTCTTTTGAAGTAAGAATATAGAGTTGATGTTTGTTTTGTAATTGTTACCCCAGATTTCAACACAATAATTAAGATAAGGGAGTACGAAAGAATTATATAACATATTAAGAGCCTTCTGATTTACGGAGTTTTTGATTTTATGTAACATAGCAATATTTTTTGCCATCTTTGTCTTAAGTATATTTATGTACAGTTTCCAATTTAATTTATCATCTATATAGATTCCCAAAAAATGTTGTTGAATACACCCTTTCTATCTCCATATCATCAATTCTTATATGACACTGTATGTTATTTTTCCTATTTCCAAAAATTATACATTTTGTTTTATTTAGGTTGATTGACAGTTTATTGGCATAAAACCATTGCTTTAGTATGTGGAGTTCGCTCTCTACAGTCTCTAAGAGTTGGTCAAGGTCTTGCCCAGAACAGTACAGACTTGTATCGTCAGCAAAGAGAATACAATTGAGTTTTTTAAAGATTTTGCAGATATCATTAATATACAATAAAAACAATTTTGGTCCCAGTACAGAACCTTGGGGCACTCCATGTGTTATAATCTTTTTATCTGAATCTACATTGTTCATATGCACATACTGTTCTCTACCACCAAGATAACTTGTCAACCAATCACGAGCAAGACCTCTAAAACCATACCTCTGCATTTTGTTTAAAAGTAATGTGTGATCGATGGTGTCAAAGACCTTGCTCCGGTCAATAAAAAGGCCAACAACAAACTCCCTCTTATCAATTGCAGTGGTTACCTCCTCAACTAGTTCCATCACTGCCATGGAAGTGGACCTGTTTGGTCGAAAACCGTATTGGTGTTCACTTAGCAAGTGATGCTTATCAATAAAACTGTCTAATCTTGACACAGATAATTTTTCAAGGACTTTTGAAAATTGTGAGAGTAGAGAAATAGGCCTATAGTTGGTGAACTGATGCTTATCTCCACTTTTGAAGATGGGAATAACTTTTTCCGTTTTCATTTTCTTTGGGAAAACTCAACAATTAATGCCATCGATGTTAAGATGTTGGCTTTGTATCCGTATTGGTTTTCCATGAGTGTTCCACTTGTATTTATGAATGTGTCCAATCTGTTAAATAGGTTTTCAATAATTTTAGAACATTGTGGAATTCAGGAACCAGGTCTATGGTTTGTAAACTGAGTCTTTGCACATTGACAGTGAGTTTTAAATGTGATAGCTTGCTCTGTAAGAAAATAATTGAATACAAGTCAGACAGTAAGCGTAGAATCAAGTTAATGTGTCACAGCCTATTCCAATATCATGAAATCACTATGTTATAAAGTGTGATGATTATTATGTTTAGTGTAAGCATAATAGACCAGAGCTTAAATATTGAGCATCCTTACCTGTACAAACTACGGAGACAATGCAAAACACTGCTAATACGTCCATAGACTCCATACGTAATCTTCCTGAAAACTATGAAGCTAAATTTTAATCTCTCATGCTTCAGGTATCCTGATGAATGTCCTGAACTAACAGCTGTTACTGAGCATGGTCATGTCCAGGAAGCAGAAGAAGACTCCCTACCTGTGCGTTGTGCCACAATATATCTGTTTCTGGCATGGCAATGACGGACGTTGCAGGAAATATCTTTGTGACAAATGCTGCAGAGCAACGCCCTCTTGTGTTTGTCTTCATCCAAAGATACTGATAGGGATCATGTATGTCTTGAGTAAGTCTTTTTTGGTTGTTTTCCATCTATCGATTTTCTACTACTTGTACCTGCCTGGGTCGTGTGGAGGCTTCGAGCTTATCCCGGCTGCACTCGGGCGGAAGGCAGGCTACACCCTGGACCAGAGGCCACCTCAACGCAGGGCCTCAGCTGTACGTTGTTTCTGATTGGTTTAAGTTGCGTGGTGCCGTCCGTGGTTGGTTAAATGTATGCAAACCTCAGATACGCACACGTCCTGTTACACCCTCACAAATCTGGATGAACTCGCTCAAATCTTCCATCCATCCATCCATCTTCTTCCGCTTATCCGAGGTTGGGTCGCGGGGGCAGCAGCCTAAGCAGGGAAGCCCAGACTTCCCTCTCCCCAGCCACTTTGTCCAGCTCCTCCCGGGGGATCCCGAGGCGTTCCCAGGCCAGCCGGGAGAGATAGTCTTCCCAACGTGTCCTGGGTCTTCCCCGTGGCCTCCTACCGGTCGGACGTGCCCGAAACACCTCCCTAGGGAGGCGTTCGGGTGGCATCCTGACCAGATGCCCGAACCACCTCATCTGGCTCCTCTCGATGTGGAGGAGCAGCGGCTTTACTTTGAGCTCCTCCCGGATGACAGAGCTTCTCACCCTATCTCTAAGGGAGAGCCCCGCCACCCGGCGGAGGAAACTCATTTCGGCCGCTTGTACCCGTGATCTTGTCCTTTCGGTCATAACCCAAAGCTCATGACCATAGGTGAGGATGGGAACATAGATCGACCGGTAAATCGAGAGCTTTGCCTTCCGGCTCAGCTCCTTCTTTACCACAAGGGATCGATAAAGCGTCCGCATTACTGAAGACGCCGCACCAATCCGTCTGTCGATCTCACGATCCACTCTTCCCTCACTCGTGAACAAGACTCCGAGGTACTTGAACTCCTCCACTTGGGGCAAGATCTCCTCCCCACCCTTTTCCGGGCGAGAACCATGGACTCGGACTTGGAGGTGCTGATTCCCATCCCAGTCGCTTCACACTCGGCTGCGAACCGATCCAGTGAGAGCTGAAGATCTTGGCCAGATGAAGCCATCAGGACCACATCATCTGCAAATAGCAGAGACCTAATACTTCAGCCACCAAACCAGATCCCCTCAACGCCCTGACTGCGCCTAGAAATTCTGTCCATAAAAGTTATGAACAGAATGGGTGACAAAGGGCAGCCTTGGCGGAGTCCAACCCTCACTGGAAACGGGTCCGACTTACTGCCGGCAATGCGGACCAAGCTCTGACACTGATCGTACAGGGAGCGAACCGCTCAAATCTTACACGACAGAAATGTCGCAAAAGTCACGTATAAGTAGATGAGCTAGAGATGGGAATATTTGGGCACCGCATGATTCGATGATGATTCAGGAGCTGCTATTCGATTAAAAATCGATTACTAATGCATCTTTAATTTATGCATATTGATGCAGTTTTACATTTATTTTTGTTTCACTGAGTTCTTAGAGTGCATATCCTGTATTAAAAACTGGTTGTCCTCAAATTTCTTCCAGATAAATTCAAAACAAAAAGAGTGTGCAAAAAAGTAATCAGAGCAAAGGGTGGTTATTTTGAAGAAACTGCAGCCGAGTGTGAAGCGACCGGAATGAGAATCAGCACCTCCAAGTCCGAGTCCATGGTTCTCGCCCGGAAAAGGGTGGAGTGCCATCCCTGGGTTGGAGAGGAGACCCTGCCCTAAGTGAAGGAGTTCAAGTACCTAGGAGTCTTGTTCACGAGTGGGGGAAGAGTGGATCGTGAGATTGACAGGCGGATCTGTGCGGCGTCTTCAGTAATGCAGACGCTGTATCGATCCGTTGTGGTGAAGAAGGAGCTGAGCCGGAAGGCAAAGCTCTCAATTTACCGGTCGATCTACGTTCCCATCCTCACCTATGGTCATGAGCTTTGGGTTATGACCGAAAGGACAAGATCACGGGTACAAGCGGCCGAAATGGGCTTCCTCCGCCGGGTGGCGGGGCTCTCCCTTAGAGATAGGGTGAGAAGCTCTGTCATCCGGGAGGAACTCAGAGTAAAGCCGCTGCTCCTCCACATGGAGAGGAGCCAGATGAGGTGGTTCGGGCATCTGGTCAGGATGCCACCCGAACGCCTCCCTAGGGAGGTGTTTAGGGCACGTCCAACCGGTAGGAGACCCAGGACACGTTGGGAAGACTATGTCTCACGACTGGCCTGGGAACGCCTCAAGATCCCCCGGGAAGAGCTGGACGAAGTGGCTGGGGAGAGGAAAGTCTGGGTTTCCCTGCTTAGGCTGCTGCCCCCGCGACCCGACCTCAGATAAGCGGAAGAAGATGGATGGATAGAATATAAAACATGTTTTCAGTTATTTTCCAATCATTTTGGAACTTGCAAGGATACTTCTTCTTCTTACTCGTCGTCGCCATGTCTCGTCTTCTGCTTCGTATTCTTCTTCTTCTGTTCTGATTGCCGCGCTTGACTTCGAGGTGTAACCGTTATTATTGTTCGGCCGGCAACGGCGCCCAGTGAAGGATAGTGTAGCACAGCGTTTCTCAAAGTGTGGGGCGCGCCCCACTGGTGGGAAATAGAGACATGACAGGTGGGGCGCGAGGAACGGGAGGAAATTTCACTTTAAATTTTTTTTTAAATTATTATATTTTTAGATTATTTTTTTTACTATGCTTTCATTTTCTATACACACTGTAAATCACTTTGTGATTCTGTCTGTGAAATCCGCTATATAAATAAATGGAAATTACCGGTACTTATTTTTACTGTAGGCTTTATATTTCTCGGTAGGAGCGAAAGTTTGACAGACATAGCAACAGTAACTAATGGGGGCGGGGCTAAGTGGAACAAACTTTCGAGCGGATGGGTAGCAGGCTAATGTGTGGATCACAATTACACAAATATATACATTTGTGACTCGCACCTCAAAGGTCGTCGAGCCAGAGCCAGCGCCTGCAGAGAAACAAAAATGTGACGGGCACGCACTGTGTCATTCACCGGGAAGCACTAGCGTCAAGGCAGCTCAGCCCCCGAACTCAATGAGGTTTTAACAGATGTTGTGAGCGCGGTAAATTTGATCAAAACACGACCACTGAAAGCGCGACTGTTCTCTGCACTGTGTGAGGAAATGGGAGCTGGTCATACAGCCGTGCTGTTTCACAGTGAAGCAAGGTGGCTCTCCTGGGGGAAAGTGCTGTCACTTGCCCTGTCTTGCCAAATGCATAGCTCCTCCTTTTTTTTGTTGCAAAGATTGCAAAGTGGCACTTTTATTGTATTTATTATTGAACTTGATGCAAGTTATTTGATTTATTATTGAACTTGATGCAAGTTATAACACTTTTTTTGATTTATTATTGAACTTGATGCAAGTTATAACACTTTTGTTTTATTTATTATTGAACTTGATGCAAGTTATAACACTTTTGTTTTATTTATTATTGAACGTGATGCAAGTTATAACACTTTTGTTTTATTTATTATTGAACTTGATGCAAGTTATAACACTTTTTTTGATTTATTAAGTTAAAGTTAAAGTACCAATGATTGTCACACACACACTAGGTGTGGCGAGATTATTCTCTGCATTTGACCCATCACCCTTGATCACCCCCTGGGAGGTGAGGGGAGCAGTGGGCAGCAGCGGTGGCCGCGCCCGGGAATCATTTTGGTGATTTAACCCCCAATTCCAACCCTTGATGCTGAGTGCCAAGCAGGGAGGTAATGGGTCCCATTTTTATAGTCTTTGGTATGACTCGGTCGGGATTTGAACTCACAACCTACCGATCTCAGGGCGGACACTCTAACCACTAGGCCACTGAGTAGGTATTATTGAACTTGATGCAAGTTATAACACTTTTTTTGATTTATTATTGAACTTGATGCAAGTTATTGGATGTATTATTGAACTTGATGCAAGTTATAACACTTTTATTTGATTTATTATTGAACTTGATGCAAGTTATAACACTTTTTTTTAATTATTGAACTTGATGCAAGTTATAACACTTTTGTTTTATTTATTATTGAACTTGATGCAAGTTATAACACTTTTTTGGATTTATTATTGAACTTGATGCAAGTTATTTGATTTATTATTGAACTTGATGCAAGTTATAACACTTTTTTTGATTTATTATTGAACTTGATGCAAGTTATAACACTTTTTTTTATTTATTATTGAACTTGATGCAAGTTATAACACTTTTATTTGATTTATTATTGAACTTGATGCAAGTTATAACACTTTTTTGATTTATTATTGAACGTGATGCAAGTTATAACACTTTTTTTGATTTATTATTGAACTTGATGCAAGTTATAACAGTTTTTTTTATTTATTATTGAACATGATGCAAGTTATAACACTTTTTTTGATTTATTATTGAACTTGATGCAAGTTATAACACTTTTGTTTTATTTATTATTGAACTTGATGGACGTTATTTTATTTATTATTGAACTTGATGCAAGTTATACCACAGCTGCACATTTATTTTATTTATTATTGAACTTAATGTTATTTTATGTTATTGAGTTCGAATGTATACAACTTGATGTTCAATAAATTTGAAAATGTTAAAGCTTGGCATTAGCGCTCTGTTGGGGCGATGGGGGCAGGTGGGGCTTGAAAACTCCCCCTGGTCCAAAGTGGGGGATGACAAAAAAAGTTTGAGAACCACTGGTGTAGCAGTATTGTTGTCCGGGTGGAAATTGGAAGAAATTCGTGAGAATGGTGGCCCCGGGAGATTTTCGGGAAGGGCACTGAAATTCGAGACTCTCCCGGGAAAATCGGGAGGGTTGGCAAGTATGTACAATACCCCATAATGTGTGTAAAATTTTGAGGACAAAAATTAATGTATTCCATTTTGGAAAAAGGCTTTAACATAACAAAATGTGGAAAAAGTGAAGCGCTGTGAATACTTCCCGGATGCACTGTACATCATGGTGTCACAGGTTTTTCAGGGCAACCTTCTTTATGTTACTATCATCGGGTACAACTGACATTTTTATTGCCCCCCTCATTTTTACTCGTCATTTATGGGAAGCAAGCATTTTTGTTACACTTTCAAGTGACAGTTAACGTGCAGGAAACCATACTGGTTAACCATCGTACGTTTCTTTCCTGCATCACTGTGGCTGTCTGGTCACGTGATTCATAGTCGCGGAAATGTTTGTAAACCCGCCATGAGACGACGACAAACTAAATGTAGGAAAGCAGTAGTCACAGTACAGAGTTCAACACATTTATAGGGACTTATAGGCTTCTTAAGAAATCGCGAGTTTAAACAGAAGACGGGAAAGTACAAAAACGACGAAGATATGTCAAATCTTACCTGAACACAACGCCGCCATATTTGGTCCAGCATGATCGGTAGGAAGATTGACCCGATTAGTTAAACTTAAAGTGAGCCAGTGACTTACTTGTACGACGACTACTGATATCATTTGTGTTACAAATCAACAATGACTTTATAAGACTTCACTTTGGGACAGGTAACAACATACTTGCCAACCTTGAGACCTCCGATTTCGGGTGGTGGGGGTTGGGGTTGGGGGGGCGTGGTCGGGGTGGGGCGGGGGCGTGGTTGGGGTGGGGCGGGGGCGTGGAAAGGTGTAACTTGTACATTATATTTATTCATTGCACACAGACTGATGCATTCAAATGTTTATTTCATTTAATTTTGATGATTTGAAGTGGCAACAAATGAAAATCCAAAATTCCGTGTGTCACAAAATTAGAATATTACTTAAGGCTAATACAAAAAAGGGATTTTTTAGAAATGTTGGCCAACTGAAAAGTATGAAAATGAAAAATATGAGCATGTACAATACTCAATACTTGGTTGGAGCTCCTTTTGCCTCAATTACTGCGTTAATGCGGCGTGGCATGGAGTCGATGAGTTTCTGGCACTGCTCAGGTGTTATGAGAGCCCAGGTTGCTCTGATAGTGGCCTTCAACTCTTCTGCGTTTTTGGGTCTGGCATTCTGCATCTTCCTTTTCACAATACCCCACAGATTTTCTATGGGGCTAAGGTCAGGGGAGTTGGCGGGCCAATTTAGAACAGAAATACCATTGTCCGTAAACCAGGCACGGGTAGATTTTGCGCTGTGTGCAGGCGCCAAGTCCTGTTGGAACTTGAAATCTCCATCTCCATAGAGCAGGTCAGCAGCAGGAAGCATGAAGTGCTCTAAAACTTGCTGGTAGACGGCTGCGTTGACCCTGGATCTCAGGAAACAGAGTGGACCGACACCAGCAGATGACATGGCACCCCAAACCATCACCCAACCATGCAAATTTTGCATTTCCTTTGGAAATCCAGGTCCCAGAGTCTGGAGGAAGACAGGAGAGGCACAGGATCCACGTTGCCTGAAGTCTAGTGTAAAGTTTCCACCATCAGTGATGGTTTGGGGTGCCATGTCATCTGCTGGTGTCGGTCCACTCTGTTTCCTGAGATCCAGGGTCAACGCAGCCGTCTACCAGCAAGTTTTAGAGCACTTCATGCTTCCTGCTGCTGACCTGCTCTATGGAGATGGAGATTTCAAGTTCCAACAGGACTTGGCGCCTGCACACAGCGCAAAATCTACCCGTGCCTGGTTTACGGACCATGGTATTTCTGTTCTAAATTGGCCCGCCAACTCCCCTGACCTTAGCCCCATAGAAAATCTGTGGGGTATTGTGAAAAGGAAGATGCAGAATGCCAGACCCAAAAACGCAGAAGAGTTGAAGGCCACTATCAGAGCAACCTGGGCTCTCATAACACCTGAGCAGTGCCAGAAACTCATCGACTCCATGCCACGCCGCATTAACGCAGTAATTGAGGCAAAAGGAGCTCCAACCAAGTATTGAGTATTGTACATGCTCATATTTTTCATTTTCATACTTTTCAGTTGGCCAACATTTCTAAAAATCCCTTTTTTGTATTAGCCTTAAGTAATATTCTAATTTTGTGACACACGGAATTTTGGATTTTCATTTGTTGCCACTTCAAATCATCAAAATTAAATGAAATAAACATTTGAATGCATCAGTCTGTGTGCAATGAATAAATATAATGTACAAGTTACACCTTTTGAATGCAATTACTGAAATAAATCAGGTTTTTCAAAATATTCTAATTTACTGGCTTTTACCTGTATATATCAATCTATCTATCAAGAGGGACAGAGACAGCGCACAGTGCATGTGGATCACATGTTACCATGGCGAGAAAACATGGAGAGACTGCCAGTTATCTAGTCTCCACCAGTTGCAGAAAATGTGCCATCAGTACAACTGGACAGTGCTGTTTCAGTTCCATCACCAGGACCATCAGTGAGTCAGACACAAACTAGTCTCATCATTGAACCAGATTCAAGGGTTGCTGAGTTGCCATCATCAGAACCCAGATCACCCACAACAAAAACCCCACCAGTGATCCGCAGGTACCCAGAAAGGTTTCGAGTACCACCAAAAAAACGGAATCTCTGAAGATAGTATGAAAATCTGTGTTAAAGATGTACAATACTGTTTGTATAATAAACATGTTATTGTTTACAAATGAGGGTTAAGAGTTCAGTACTAAAAAAAAAAAAAAAGAATGTGGCTTAAGTACAGTTTTTTAATTGAACTGCTGCATTTTTTGGTTGGGTTGTTTATTTCTTTTGAGTAAATTCTACAATTCTAAAAGGGGAGGAATGTAATAGAGTGATCTATGTTTGTCTGTTGCCATCTCCTGGTGAATGTTGGCTATAGCGTATTGGGGTTACTTTTTGGTTGGCCAACGATGTACGTGGTGTTGCGCACCTGACGTCAAGTGTGTGAGTCTGTTCTGAAGTCTACAGTAAAGAGACGTACTTCATCACCTCGCCTGTTTATTGCCTCCAACTCAATATATTACAACAACATTACTCCATGCAATGTTGGCCACATGATTAAATCCTATTTCATGTTTTTATGAATTGACAGTCACCTGATGCGGGGGTTAGGGGGGTGTCATGGTCACTGCCTGCAGATGTTAAAAAAAAAAAAAAAAGGATTCTTACCAGACGCCAGCTTTAGACTCTCACTCCCTTCATCCTCCCTCCTTTCCTAACATTCAACATTCATGTGGCCTCCAGGTCCGCCTGAATTTCGGGAGATTTTCGGGAGAAAATTTGTCCCGGGAGGTTTTCGGGAGAGGCGCTGAATTTCGGGAGTCTCCCGGAAAATCCGGGAGGGTTGGCAAGTATGAGGTAACACAACACGCAACCAAGAAACACGTAACTACCGCGACAATTGTTAAGGGCTTTTATTTTGAAATTCCACTTTTGATCGTTATTAAATCTCCGGAGAGATGTTCCTAAATCCTCTTCTGTTTTGATTAGTACACGGTAATCTTTTGTCAGATAAAAACAACATTTCAAAATATCCTCTGTGTCAGACACACTAATGTTGTTCCATATTATATATATATATATATATATATGTATGTGTGGGGAAAAAAATCACAAGACTATTTCATCTCTACAGGCCTGTTTCATGAGGGGGGGTTCCCTCAATCATCAGGAGATTTTAATGGGAGCATTCACATACCATGGATTATATAGGGCACAGAGTGGGTGGGTACAGGCTGGCGTAGGGGCGTGGTGATTGGCTCATGTGTTACCTAGGAGGTGTTTCCGTCTGTGGCGGCATGCTGTTACAATTTCGCTGCGCTTGTTGAGGGATGACAGGTCTGGACGGTAAATAATAAACAGTTTTTCTTTCAAGCATAGGTTGCATCTTTTATTACCACTATTGTAAGGTGTGCTGGATGCAAGAATTTGCCATGTTATTGAATATTCAACATTATTGTCTTTGAGGTCCCAAATGTGTTTGCTGAGTTCTGTGGTATTCCGCAGGTTTTGGTTCCTGAAAGAAGCCTTGTGATTGTTCCATCTGGTTTTGAACTCTCCTTCAGTTAATCCTACATATGTGTCGGATGTGTTAATGTCCTTGTCTACCTTAGATTGGTAGACAACTGATGCTTGTAAGCACCCCCCGTTGAGAGGGCAATCAGGTTTCTTTCGACAGTTACAGTCTTTGTTGGTTTTGGAGTCGCTCTGTCTGGGGGCCGACGGCTCATTTGCAATTGTTTTGTTGTGGTTTGAGATGATTTGTCGTATATTGTTCATACAGCTGTAGCTCAATTTAATGTTGTTCTTGTTGAATACTTTTCTTAGGGTGTTGTCTTTGGGAAAGTGTTTGTCAATCAGATTGAGGAATTTGTGTCCAATGTTAGTTGAGACGTTTTTGCTGTATGGGGGGTTGTACCAGATGATGTCGTTTCGTTTTCTGTTCTTTTTCGGTTGGTTTCCTGGCGTGGGTTCATAGGTGAGGGTGAAATTGTATCCGCTTTCATCAAGGGCTTTTTGGTACGGGGGGGTTGCTTGGTCAAATTCAGCTTTGCTAGATGACAGCATCGATAGCCTTTTATTAATTCCGGTAGGTATTCTTTTCGTGGTGGTGGGTGGGTATATATATATATATATATATATATATATATATATATATATATATATATATATATATATATATATATATATATACACACATACAGTACAGGACACACCTTCTCATTTCAATGCATTTTCTTTATTTTCATGACTATTGACATTGTAGATTGTCACTGAAGGCATCAAAACCAGGGGCGCCGCTAGGGATTTTGGGCCCTATGAAAATAATCTTTACAGGGCCCCCAACACAGTGTCATTATTTTTTCTGTATTATAATTTCATCATCATTAGGGGACTCTCTGGGCCCCCCTCCATCATGGGCCCCTAGAATCCGTCTCCTTTACCCCCCCCCCCCTTTTCGGCGCCCCTGATCAAAACTATGACACCAGTGAAGTGAAAACCATTTCAGTTGACTACATCTTGAAGCTCATTGAGAGAATGCCAAGAGTGTGCAAAGCAGTAATCAGAGCAAAGGGTGGCTATTTTGAAGAAACTGGAATATAAAACATGTTTTCAGTTATTTCACCTTTTTTTGTTAAGTACATAACTCCACATGTGTTCATTCATAGTTTTGATGCCTTCAGTGACAATCTACAATGTAAATAGTCATGACAATAAAGAAAATGCATTGAAATGAGAAGGTGTGTCCAAACTTTTGGCCTGTACTGTCTGACACAGAGGACATTGTAAAAAGTTGTTTTTTGATATCTTAAAAAATAATGTTAATTACCAAAACCATTTTAAGCTACTGACTGAACACTTTTGCGGAAATAAAACACAAATTGTATACCTTTAAAAACAATACCTGGATGAATGCAGTATTTCACATAATAGGTTTTTAAAAAACACAAACAAATTCCATTCATCCATCTTCTTCCGCTTATCCGAGGTCGGGTCGCGGGGGCAGCAGCCTAAGCAGGGAAGCCCAGACTTCCCTCTCCCCAGCCACTTCGTCCAGCTCTTCCTGTGGGACCCCGAGGCGTTCCCAGGCCAGCCGGGAGACATAGTCTTCCCAACGTGTCCTGGGTCTTCCCCGCGGCCTCCTACCGGTCGGACGTGCCCTAAACACCTCCCTAGGGAGGCGTTCGGGTGGCATCCTGACCAGATGCCCGAACCACCTCATCTGGCTCCTCTCCATGTGGAGGAGCAGCGGCTTTACTTTGAGCTCCTCCCGGATGACAGAGCTTCTCACCCTATCTCTAAGGGAGAGCCCCGCCACCCGGCGGAGAAAACTCATTTCGGCCGCTTGTACCCGTGATCTTGTCCTTTCGGTCATAACCCAAAGCTCATGACCATAGGTGAGGATGGGAACGTAGATCGACCGGTAAATTGAGAGCTTTGCCTTCCGGCTCAGCTCCTTCTTCACCACAACGGATCGATACAGCGTCCGCATTACTGAAGACGCCGCACCGATCCGCCTGTCGATCTCACCATCCACTCTTCCCTCACTCGTGAACAAGACTCCGAGGTACTTGAACTCCTCCACTTGGGGCAAGATCTCCTCCCCAACCCGGAGATGGCACTCCACCCTTTTCCGGGCGAGAACCATGGACTCAGACTTGGAGGTGCTGATTCTCATCCCAGTCGCTTCACACTCAGCTGCGAACCGATCCAGTGAGAGCTGAAGATCCTGGACAGATGAAGCCATCAGGACCACATCATCTGCAAAAAGCAGAGACCTAATCCTGCAGCCACCAAACAAGATCCCCTCAACGCCATGACTGCGCCTAGAAATTCTGTCCATAAAAGTTATGAACAGAATCGGTGACAAAGGGCAGCCTTGGCGGAGTCCAACCCTCACTGGAAACGTGTCCGACTTACTACCGGCAATGCGGACCAAGCTCTGGCACTGATCATACAGGGAGCGGACTGCCACAATCAGACAGTCCGATACCCCGTACTCTCTGAGCACTCCCCACAGGACTTCCCGAGGGACACGGTCGAATGCCTTCTCCAAGTCCACAAAACACATGTAGACTGGTTGGGCAAACTCCCATGCACCCTCAAGGACCCTGCCGAGAGTATAGAGCTGGTCCACAGTTCCACGACCAGGACGAAAACCACACTGTTCCTCCTGAATCCGAGGTTCGACTATCCGGCGTAGCCTCCTCTCCAGTACACCTGAATAGACCTTACCGGGAAGGCTGAGGAGTGTGATCCCATGATAGTTAGAACACACCCTCCGGTTCCCCTTCTTAAAGAGAGGAACCACCACCCCGGTCTGCCAATCCAGTGGTACCGCCCCCGATGTCCACGCGATGCTGAAGAGTCTTGTCAACCAAGACAGCCCCACAGCATCCAGAGCCTTAAGGAACTCCGGGCGGATCTCATCTACCCCCGGGGCCTTGCCACCGAGGAGCTTTTTAACTACCTCAGCAACCTCAGCCCCAGAAATAGGAGAGCCCACCACAGACTCCCCAGGCACTGCTTCCTCATAGGAAGACGTGTTGGTGGGATTGAGGAGGTCTTCGAAGTATTCCCTCCACCGATCCACAACATCCGCAGTCGAGGTCAGCAGAACACCATCCTCGCCATACACGGTGTTGATAGTGCACTGCTTTCCCTTCCTGAGGCGGCGGATGGTGGTCCAGAATTGCTTCGAAGCCGTCCGGAAGTCGTTTTCCATGGCCTCACCGAACTCCTCCCATGTCCGAGTTTTTGCCTCTGCGACAAACAAATTGATAAATAATATTCTACACAACCCAAAAAAATCAGTACATAAATAGTTATGAAGATACCAGATATTGCACTGAAAAGAAACAACGCAGGCTCTGTCAGACATAGCCTAATATGTTAGTTGTAACTTCAGTTTTCCTTTCAGGCTGGGAAAGGGAAAAATTACTAGCGTAATCTGGAGTAGACTAAACATATTAAGACAGAAACAGACAGTTCCTGCTTTGTAGATGAAGACACAAGTTATAACAAGAGGAAGAAGCAATTCAATTGAAAATAAGTGGTTAGCACTCGTGTCTGACAGCGAGAAGGTCTTGCATTCAATCCTGGGGCTCGGGGTCTTTCTGTGTGGAGTTTGCATGTTCTCCCCGTGACTGTCCTGGGTTCTCTCCGGGTATTCTGGTGTCCTTCCACTTCCAAAGACATGCACCTGGGGATAGGCTGATTGGCAACACTAATTCGGCCCTCGTGCGTGAATGTGAGTGCGGATGTTGTCTGTCCATTTGTGTTGGCCCTGCGATGAGGTGGCAACTTGTCCAGGGTGTACCCTGCCTTCCGCCAGACTGCCGCTGGGATAGGCTGCAGCCCCGCAACCCCAAAGGGCACAAGGGGTAGAAAATGGATGGATGGATGGATCTTCCCAATTAGAAATAAACCATTTCAGGGTCAAAACTTTGCCATCATAGAACCTTTAAAGGCCTACTGAAAGCCACTACTAGCGACCACGCAGTCTGATAGTTTATATATCAATGATGAAATCTTAACATTGCAACACATGCCAATACGGCCCGGTTAGCTTACTAAAGTGCAATTTTAAATTTTGCGCGTAATATCCTGATGAAAACGTCTCGGTTGTAGCGGACATTTTGGGACAGCATAGTGGCCAGCCATTAAGTCGTCTGTTTGAATCGCAAAATTCCACAGTATTCTGGACATCTGTGTTGGTGAATCTTTTGCAATTTGTTCAATGAACAATGGAGACAGCAAAGAAGAAAGCTGTAGGTGGGAAGCGGTGTGTTGCGGCAGGTGTTGTGCCGGATAACGCACCCCCGCCGTAGAATGCACCCCCTGACTGTTTTGCCGGATAACACAGCCGGTGTTTCATTGTTTACATTTCCGAAAGATGACAGTCAAGCTTTACCATTAGCCTTGTGGAGAACTGGGACAACAGAGACTCTTACCAGGAGGACTTTGAGTTGGATACGCAGACACGGTGCTGTGAGTACGCATGCAGCTGTGGCTTCCAAACATTTGATCGCTTGCCCATACGTGCGTGCCGCTATGTGCATGCCACGTACGTAACTTTGGGGACTTTGGGGAAATATATGTGCTGTATGAACTTTGGGGAGGTGAACGGTATTTTTGGCTGTGGGATTGAGTGTTTGAGTTGTATTGGCGGGTTATATGGACGGGAGGGGGGAGGTGTTTGTTATGCGGGATTAATTTGTGGCATATTAAATATAAGCCTGGTTGTGTTGTGGCTAATAGAGTATATACAGGTAAAAGCCAGTAAATTAGAATATTTTGAAAAACTTGATTTATTTCAGTAATTGCATTCAAAAGGTGTAACTTGTACATTATATTTATTCATTGCACACAGACTGATGCATTCAAATGTTTATTTCATTCAATTTTGATGATTTGAAGTGGCAACAAATGAAAATCCAAAATTCCGTGTGTCACAAAATTAGAATATTACTTAAGGCTAATACAAAAAAGGGATTTTTAGAAATGTTGGCGAACTGAAAAGTATGAAAATGAAAAATATGAGCATGTACAATACTCAATACTTGGTTGGAGCTCCTTTTGCCTCAATTACTGCGTTAATGCGGCGTGGCATGGAGTCGATGAGTTTCTGGCACTGCTCAGGTGTTATGAGAGCCCAGGTTGCTCTGATAGTGGCCTTCAACTCTTCTGCGTTTTTGGGTCTGGCATTCTGCATCTTCCTTTTCACAATACCCCACAGATTTTCTATGGGGCTAAGGTCAGGGGAGTTGGCGGGCCAATTTAGAACAGAAATACCATGGTCCGTAAACCAGGCACGGGTAGATTTTGCGCTGTGTGCAGGCGCCAAGTCCTGTTGGAACTTGAAATCTCCATCTCCATAGAGCAGGTCAGCAGCAGGAAGCATGAAGTGCTCTAAAACTTGCTGGTAGACGGCTGCGTTGACCCTGGATCTCAGGAAACAGAGTGGACCGACACCAGCAGATGACATGGCACCCCAAACCATCACTGATGGTGGAAACTTTACACTAGACTTCAGGCAACGTGGATCCTGTGCCTCTCCTGTCTTCCTCCAGACTCTGGTACCTCGATTTCCAAAGGAAATGCAAAATTTGCATGGTTGGGTGATGGTTTGGGGTGCCATGTCATCTGCTGGTGTCGGTCCACTCTGTTTCCTGAGATCCAGGGTCAACGCAGCCGTCTACCAGCAAGTTTTAGAGCACTTCATGCTTCCTGCTGCTGACCTGCTCTATGGAGATGGAGATTTCAAGTTCCAACAGGACTTGGCGCCTGCACACAGCGCAAAATCTACCCGTGCCTGGTTTACGGACCATGGTATTTCTGTTCTAAATTGGCCCGCCAACTCCCCTGACCTTAGCCCCATAGAAAATCTGTGGGGTATTGTGAAAAGGAAGATGCAGAATGCCAGACCCAAAAACGCAGAAGAGTTGAAGGCCACTATCAGAGCAACCTGGGCTCTCATAACACCTGAGCAGTGCCAGAAACTCATCGACTCCATGCCACGCCGCATTAACGCAGTAATTGAGGCAAAAGGAGCTCCAACCAAGTATTGAGTATTGTACATGCTCATATTTTTCATTTTCATACTTTTCAGTTGGCCAACATTTCTAAAAATCCCTTTTTTGTATTAGCCTTAAGTAATATTCTAATTTTGTGACACACGGAATTTTGGATTTTCATTTGTTGCCACTTCAAATCATCAAAATTAAATGAAATAAACATTTGAATGCATCAGTCTGTGTGCAATGAATAAATATAATGTACAAGTTACACCTTTTGAATGCAATTACTGAAATAAATCAAGTTTTTCAAAATATTCTAAGTTACTGGCTTTTACCTGTATATATGTCTTGTGTTTATTTACTGTTTTAGTATCAGGTCCCACCCGCCTCTCACAGCATCTTCCCTATCTGAATCGCTCCCACTGCCCTCTAGTCCTTCACTCTCACTTTTCCTCATCCACGAATCTTTCATCCTCGCTCAAATTAATGGGGAAATCGTCGCTTTCTCGGTCCGAATCGCTCTCGCTGCTGGTGGCCATGATTGTAAACAATGTGCAGATGTGAGGAGCTCCACAACCTGTGACGTCACGCTACTCGTCTGCTACTTCCGCTACAGGCAAGGCTTTTTTTATCAGCGACCAAAAGTTGCGAAATTTATCGTCGATGTTCTCTACTAAATCCTTTCAGCAAAAATATGGCAATATCGCGAAATGATCAAGTATGACACATAGAATGGACCTGCTATCCCCGTTTAAATAAGAAAATCGCATTTCAGTAGGCCTTTAAAATGTGCTAGCAAGGGTAAAGCTAAGTTAACCATTGACTACATTAATTTCTTTGTCTTTGAATATTAATAATCGACAAAGACGATTGTTCCGAGTAGCTAGGACAGAGATACATGTACCACTTTTCCTAGGTTCCACTTCTCAGTTTGTGGGCTGCAAGAAACAAAACACTTGTGGAGTGTATTCTTTTGATACTCATTGAGCTGAAATCTCATTACATTTGCGAAAGTGCTGATTTGGCATTTCATGTGACATGGTGGAACCTTCTTGTGTGATTGTTGAGGTATAATTATCCTGAAAATTTGGTTTGTTTTTAAATTGTACTACTCGTTAGAGGGCGTATGAAAGTTTCCTCAGTGTACTTAATATATACGAATCATGTCAGTCAAAGAGACAAATGATTAACTGATGCTCAAGTTGACTATGCACACACAAGCCATTAGCGCACCATTAAGGGACTGTGTCTCCGTGACAACGTGTTCACTGTAGACCAGTTTGAGCATGATTGAACGCGATGTTAGATTTGGATTTCATTCGTATCAAATGGCTGAGGAGCTGGCCTCTTTGTCCTCTGTATGTGGATGTCGTAGGTAGGAGGGGAGGACGCCACAGGAGGCTTCTTGTTCACTCGGATCTCTGCGTATTCTGACGAGTTATTCTGCGGTACAAGCTGGGCCGCCCTGCAGCCCTCCTTTCTCCGTAAAATACGAAGGTCCACGTAGTTCAACTCCTGCTCCCAAAAATAGACAGGATTAATAAATAAATAACTATGGACCTGAATGACAACAAGTACCTTGACTAGACACAACCACAAAGATGTGCTCGCTGTACACTTTCTTCCTGGTTCAAAGTCCAAATTTAAAGCTTAGAGGAGCCTTTGAATCGGGACCAACATCAACGATTACCAGA